>NC_084632.1:21417421-21462421 GCF_033978795.1 Nerophis ophidion | reverse complement strand
CTCAGAGTGTCACCCAATGTTCACAAGTTCAATATCTGTCTCCTTCTTTCTCTGCTGTATCACCCTCCAGCAGCACTGTGATGTTTCACCCTCGCGCCCCCTTTCTCTCAGCTTTTCACTCCTTCTTGTTTCACCTTTTGTATTCATAGAGCAAAACTCTTATGTAGCAGAACTTTTAGAAAAGGTTGAACGTTGACATTCTGCAAAATGTCAGAATTGGTCCTTGACCCTAAGCTTGCTGGTTTCGCTGTTTGATTGGATCCCGGCGACTTGCTGAGTTAAAGGCGGGATCGCACTCTGATAAGAGGCCTTTGCCTTACTAACAGATGCCACTGCGGCAAGGAGGGTGTTGATTGGTCATTAGAGAGGCCACACTCCTTCACTTACGCTCTTGAAAAGACCCCTGGGTCTCACACGTTGTTTGTCTAACAACCCTTATGCCTTTTTCGTTTGACTCATCCATATGACTTTACTAAATTAGCTCATTTACACAGGCATGAGATGTCATCCCCATCTTTCTATTTTCTCTCATTCAACCCACATCACAGTTTTCATTTCTATCAATTGTTATATATGTTAAGAATAAAATGAAATTAACTACTCATCTGTAGTTACACATAAAAACACAACACAGACATAGTGGTTAGTTGAAGTTTTATCATGTACTGTAATTGAATAGTTGATAGTTACCATTGACCATCTAATCTGACTGAAGTTACTTTGTGAATTTACCACACAATCCATTTTTGTGTGTACAAAATAGTCATTGTACAACATTTTGACGATATCTTTTCTCCTATACTGTAGCATCGTAATAAGTGTTTTTCTGAAAGGGGTGATATTATGATTAAAGACAACTTACTTTGGTGTACATAGTGTGTAACGGCGGCACTTTTGTCAACATTTTGCACAGATTTTGTTTTAGAGACCATCTTCAAGCCACTTTCTTACTGTCTCTTTAGAATGCACCTTAGCGACTTATAGTCCGGAATTTACGGTACTACTGTATATGTCCAATTTCGTTTAAACCTGTTCACTGCAATAATGACAATAAAACTATTCTATTCTATGTGCCGAAACCATCCTCCACGCAAAGCTCCCTATCGACACACTTGCCAACCTTGAGACCTCTGAATTCAGGAGATGGGGCGCAGGGTTGGGGTGGCAGGGTTTGGTGGTAGTGGGGGTGTATACTGTAGCATCCCGGAAGAGTTAGTGCTACAAGGGGTTCTCGGGTATTTGTTCCGTTGTGTTTATTTTTTGTTACGGTGCGGATGTTCTCCCGAAACATGTTTGTCATACTTGTTTGGTGTGGGTTCACATTGTGGCGCACATTTGTAACAGTGTTAAAGTTGTTTATACTGCCACCCTCAGTGTGACCTGTAGTATGGCTGTTGATCAAGTATGCATTGCGTTCACTTGTGTGTGTGTGTTAAAGCCGCATATATTATGTGACTGGGCCGGCACGCTGTTTGTATGGAGGAAAAGCGAACGTGACGACAGGTTGTAGAAGACGCTAAAAGCAATGCCTTTTAGGCACGACCCCAATATTGTCGTCCGGGTGGAATTCGGGAGAAATTTGGGGGAATGGTTGCCCTGGGAGATTTTCGGGAGGGGCACTGAAATCCGGGAGTCTCCCGGGAAAATCGGGATGTTGGCAAGTATGCCTATCGAATACATCTCCACCTCATCAGCC
Organism: Nerophis ophidion; assembly: GCF_033978795.1. Classification (NCBI taxonomy): domain Eukaryota; kingdom Metazoa; phylum Chordata; class Actinopteri; order Syngnathiformes; family Syngnathidae; genus Nerophis; species Nerophis ophidion. The sequence goes on along the minus strand of NC_084632.1, from coordinate 21,460,725 downwards.
AAATTGTAGTTTTTAGAGTTTCCATTTCAAGTCTACTGACAGATATAAGTTACAACGATAAGCTACTTTTTTCAGAAATGGCAATGGATTTTTGCATGCATGTGTATGTACGAGCCAGTCTGCCCCACAACTAGAGGATAGAGATAAATAGGGAACTTATTAATTACAACTTTGAATTACGACTGAATAAAAATGTTCGGCTCGCGCACAGCTCTTGGGTTAAACCTCTCCCATATATGGAGATGTGTGGTGACGTAGCTAAGGACAATTACGCCACTAAAGTCTCAAATTCCAAACTGCTCATTTTGCAAGTGTTTTATTAATATCTCCGCAGCACAATGAGACTGTACATGCTCCTTTACATTACACACCAATGGTTATCTGAAAGATTGTGTGGGTTGTTAGACGGTCAGTGATCAGGTCACTACATACAACATTGCAAAGATGAGTGAGGAGACTGGTGTGCTCACTGGCTAATTTCACTTCAAAATACACCCAAATGGGACTTAAGATAAATCTTTTACCAAGTTTCCCGCATATGAATGACATTAAATCATCTAAAACATTGAAACAAATTTCCTGTATTATATTATGAGAATAACAATTTTTAGTTTTTTTAAGTTGATTTAAATTATGCATGGAAGTAGTAACTTGTGGTTAATTAGGATAAATCATTATTAAAAATGTGATTCATTTGGTTAAAAAAAAACAACTTTACCACACTGATTATGTTTATTATGTTATGCATGTTCAAATAATGATAAATATGACTATTATTTTTCAATGTGAGAATCATAACAGATCGTTACCTGTTCTGAACGTATAGTGTCAGTTGGACAATACTGAACTTTTCCATGAAGCCAAAGTCCTCAATGTCAATTCTTGTCTTACTTGACTTTGGCATGCTGGTGTGTTACAGCTTATCCCAATGCTCTCCAGCATCGCTTTTTTGTTCTTGTCTGGAGTTATTTGCTCACAGTCACTCATCCATTCACTACTGTGTCGGAGCCTGCTGCTTGCCAGGTCCAGTTCCAACCTTTCTTTCCTGATAGATGTTGTGGTTTCTTTCAATTATCAACACTGTCTCTCTTGTTTGTCCACCAGTTGGTTTCCCTTATTGCTTTTCCCCCCCGTTTATTTAATTTGATTTAGTAAGATTAAGTTTTGATTGTAAATGTCTACAGTGTTTTTCCCCACATAAAATGTGTCTGTGGCCTTAGGTGTGAATGTGACACCATTGTCTAATTTGCCGTAGGATGCGTCTATTGGCCTAAAATCAATACATGTATATACTGTATGTATGTATGTATATATATATATATATATATATATATATATACAGTATATATATATATATATATATATATATATATATATATATATATATATATATAGTGAAGAAAATAAGTATTCAAACACCCTGCTATTTTGCAAGTTCTCCCACCTAGAAATCATGAAGAGGTATGACATTTTTACGGTAGGTGCAAGTCCTCTGTATGAGAGATAAACTAAAAAGAAAAATCCAGGAATCACAATTTTTGATTTTTTTAACAATTTATTTGTGTGATGAAGTTGAGAATAAGTATTTGAACACCAACATTAATATTTGGTAGAGTAGCCTTTGTTTGCAATTACAGAAGTCAAACATTTCCTGTTGTTCTTCACCAGGTTTGCAGGAGGGATTTTGGCCCACTCCTCCACACCGATCTTCTCTAGATCAGTCAGGTTTCTGGGCTGTCGCTGAATACTTTAGGAAGGTTATTTTCACCGATAGTACAAATCTGGGTATAGATCCATTACCAAGTAGTTACAGGTGGAGTATTGCTCATATCAACGTCATATTGATGCGATTCTTGGTATTGTTACTGTCTATTTGTATCTATATTGTATCTCCAGCTTGTTTTTTATACGGTGTGTAGCGTAGCATTTTTAGCTAATCCTCGTTCTTCATCGATGATACTTGTAAGAAATGTAGTTTATTTGCTGCCATGGAAGCAAGTCTTACTGATTTAGAAGTGGCTTTGCACTGTGGAGGTACTTAAACTGCTTGAAAGAATAGTACAGTGAGTTGAGAATGCGTTTGTTCTCTTGTTGCAGTCAAATTTGCGTGACACAGCTCGAACGTGTCATCACATGCATTTTCACGACATAATGATGGTATTGAAAGCTCTATTGTCGGCCAAATTTATATAATTTATATCATATTCATCGTGTATTTTGTGAAACCCTAATTGACATCATTGGTCAGGACGCCAAACTCAGTTTGTGTTGGTATGGGTAACATGGATCTTTTTTGGTATGTTTTATAATAAATGTGCGACATTATTTCATAAAGTTGTGTCACGGTAGAAGCTTGTGCATGCAACACGCACAGGCATTTTAAAACAAACATACATAATGTTTCCTGTGTGTCTGTGCGCTGATTTTAAAGATAAAGTGCAAGATTATACATCTGATACGTCACACTATTGAAGAACTGATTCGTTACAATACGGGACTAAGTCAGTTTTGTGTATGCAGTGTGTTAGGAGGCAAGTATGAAAATAGAAAGGAAAGCTACACTAACACGTCGAATCTAAAAATAAATAAAGGGTTAGTAGTACGTTTCTGTAGTTGTCCTAATTGTGGCAGAAACACTGGTCAACCTTCTCACACTTATTTGCAGTCACAAACCAGGCCTAGTTTTTAGTCTGTTTTATCTGATCTATCACATGGACACACTGGCCCTACGGGGAGAGTGAAGAAGGGGCTTCTCTTTTAGTGCAGTATGACCTTGTGACACATGGGTTTTGGCGCACTCACTGAGAAACATCCAACTCCCTCAGGACAGCTTTGTTGTTTCATCAGAATGCAGGGTGTGTATTGGCCAAAGCATGAAGCACTGGGTCTGAATAACAGAGTTTGGGTTGAATGTAGAAGAGATGATCGCTGCAGCTGATATAGCATGAGGTGCGACATTTGGTGATTGGGCATCAATACATTATGTCATATGTAATAGTTTATATCCATATCCAAAAGTGTTCTGTATTTCTGTATTTGTGGTTAGATTAGCAGCTAGACATGAATGAACAAGGACAAACTGGAAGACAGCTGCAGGCTATTTATAGACAACGCTTCTTCTTTTAAATAAGTGAGGAAATGATCAATAATTCAAAATATAGTACATTCTGATGAATTTAGAAGTATTTCATTACATCAGCTTCCCTGTGTTGATGTTGTTAGATGTAGCCTGTTGTTTGTGTGCGTTCATGCTAATGGACCTTGGTAAATGTATTCCCCCGTGAGCATTCTTCAGAATCTTTGGGTAGCTGCTGGATTATTAATGTTAAAACATGAAATCAATGAGGCAAACGCTAAATGAGGGCCCAGCTCAAGGTATGAAGTCTTTTTTTTTTTTTACATGTAAGTCAACAGATGACTATGGAGGACTGGGAATATGTGTAGCACACCAGATGGCAAGTGCATTTGTAATATAAACAGTACATGTACGCCTACAAACACACACAACCAATCAGTTGCACTCATAGAACAATGATTGGCTGGTCCTTATGCATGTGATACCAATCTGTCCTAGTTTTTCGCCCACGAATAAAGTGGATTAGTTCAGTTCCTGCTTTAATTGTGCTCTGGTAATGCTAATCTTGCACAGTCTTGCAAATTGGGTTTCATAAAAAAGATTTACTCAAAAATCTGTTGACTTTGCTTCCTGTCATGTTAAACAGATGTCAAGTCATAGTCTTTAACAGATTAGACAAGTCACCTCCCATGATTACATTGGTTGACCCATATCTTGTAATATAGGCTCATGATCGTTCTTATACATAGCATTGCAAAGTAATATACATTTTCTGTATAGTTCATATTTTCCCAAACTTTCTTGGAATTAGTAGGTATGTTACAGTACACTATGTGAGACAGGAATTTTGAGAATGTTATAATTTGTGGGTCTTGCTGCCTTTACTTTTGTCTTTAGTAAGTGACTACTGACAATACTTGATACACCATTTTGACATTGACACCCCAATTTTTGCAGTGTTTTATTAGATTTTTCAAAAGTGTCTCTGAGCTGCTACCTTACCGTGGTAGAGGAGTTTGCGTGTCCCAATGATCCTAGGAGCTATGTTGTCTGGGGGCTTTCATGCCCCCTGGTAGGGTCTCCCAAGACAAACAGGTCCTAGGTGAGTGATCAGACAAAGAGCAGCTCAAAGACTTCTATGGAATTACAAGAAAATGAACTCAGATTTCCCTCGCCCAGACGCGGGTCACCGGGGCCCCGCTCTGGAGCCAGGCCCGGAGTTGGGGCACGATGGCGAGCGCCTGGTGGCCGGGCCTGTCCCCATGGGGCCCGACCGGGCACAGCCCGAAGAGGCAACGTGGGTCATCCCTCCAATGGGCTCACCACTCATAGGAGGGGCCATAGAGGTCGGGTGCATTGTGAGCTGGGCGGCAGCCGAAGGCAGGGCACTTGGCGGTCCGATCCTCGGCTACAGAAGCTAGCTCTTGGGACGTGGAACGTCACCTCACTGGGGGGGAAGGAGCCTGAGCTAGTCCGCGAGGTAGAGAAGTTCCGGCTGGATATAGTCGGACTCACCTCGACGCACAGCAAGGGCTCTGGAACCAGTTCTCTCGAGAGGGACTGGACCCTCTTCCACTCTGGCGTTGCCGACAGTGAGAGGCGACGGGCTGGGGTGGCAATTCTCGTTGCCCCCCGGCTCAAAGCCTGCACGTTTGAGTTCAACCCAGTGGACGAGAGGGTAGCTTCCCTTCGCCTTCGGGTGGGGGGACGGGTCCTGACTGTTGTTTGTGCTTACGCACCAAACAGCAGTTCAGAATACCCACCCTTTTTGGGTACACTCGAGGGAGTACTGGAAAGTGCTCCCCCGGGTGATTCCCTTGTCCTACTGGGAGACTTCAACGCTCATGTTGGCAACGACAGTGAAACCTGGAGAGGCGTGATTGGGAAGAATGGTCGCCCGGATCTGAACCCGAGTGGTGTTTTGTTATTGGACTTTTGTGCTCGTCACGGATTGTCCATAACAAACACCATGTTCAAACATAAGGGTGTCCATATGTGCACTTGGCACCAGGACACCCTAGGCCGCAGTTCCATGATTGACTTTGTAGTCGTGTCATCGGATTTGCGGCCTCATGTTCTGGACACTCAGGTGAAGAGAGGGGCGGAGCTTTCTACCGATCACCACCTGGTGGTGAGTTGGCTGCGATGCTGGGGGAGGATGCCGGACAGACCTGGCAGGCCCAAACGCATTGTGAGGGTCTGCTGGGAACGTCTGGCAGAGTCTCCTGTCAGAGAGAGTTTCAATTCACACCTCCGGGAGAACTTTGAACATGTCACGAGGGAGGTGCGGGACATTGAGTCCGAGTGGACCATGTTCCGAACCTCTATTGTCGAGGCGGCTGATTGGAGCTGTGGCCGCAAGGTTGTTGGTGCCTGTCGTGGCGGTAATCCCAGAACCCGTTGGTGGACACCAGCAGTGAGGGATGCCGTCAAGCTGAAGAAGGAGTCCTATCGGGTTCTTTTGGCTCATAGGACTCCGGAGGCAGTGGACGGGTACCGACGGGCCAAGCGGTGTGCAGCTTTAGCGGTAGCCGAGGCAAAAACTCGGACTTGGGAAGAGTTCGGGGAAGCCATGGAAAACGACTTCCGGACGGCTTCGAAGCGATTCTGGACCACCATACGCCGCCTCAGGAAGGGGAAGCAGTGCACTATCAACACCGTGTATGGTGCGGATGGTGTTCTGCTGACTTCGACTGCGGATGTTGTGGATCGGTGGAGGGAATACTTCGAAGACCTCCTCAATCCCACCAACACGTCTGCCTTTGAGGAAGCGGTGCCTGGGGAATCTGTGGTGGGCTGAGGTCGCTGAGGTAGTTAAAAAGCTCCTCGGCGGCAAGGCCCCGGGGGTGGATGAGATCCGCCCGGAGTTCCTTAAGGCTCTGGATGCTGTGGGGCTGTCTTGGTTGACAAGACTCTGCAGCATCGCGTGGACATCGGGGGCGGTACCTCTGGATTGGCAGACCGGGGTGGTGGTCCCTCTCTTTAAGAAGGGGGACCGGAGGGTGTGTTCCAACTATCGTGGGATCACACTCCTCAGCCTTCCCGGTAAGGTTTATTCAGGTGTACTGGAGAGGAGGCTACGCCGGATAGTCGAACCTCGGATTCAGGAGGAACAGTGTGGTTTTCGTCCTGGTCTTGGAACCGTGGACCAGCTCTATACTCTCGGCAGGGTTCTTGAGGGTGCATGGGAGTTTGCACAACCAGTCTACATGTGCTTTGTGGACTTGGAGAAGGCATTCGACCGTGTCCCTCGGGAAGTCCTGTGGGGAGTGCTTAGAGAGTATGGGGTACCGAACTGTCTTATTGTGGCAGTCCGCTCCCTGTATGATCAGTGCCAGAGCTTGGTCCGCATTGCTGGCAGTAAGTCGGACACATTTCCAGTGAGGGTTGGACTCCGCCAAGGCTGTCCTTTGTCACCGATTCTGTTCATAACTTTTATGGACAGAATTTCTAGGCGCAGCCAAGGCGTTGAGCGGATCCGGTTTGGTGGCCACGGGATTAGATCTCTGCTTTTTGCAGATGATGTAGTCCTGATGGCTTCATCTGGCCGGGATCTTCAGCTCTCACTGGATCGGTTCGCAGCCGAGTGTGAAGCGACCGGAATGAGAATCAGCACCTCCAAGTCCGAGTCCATGGTTCTCGCCCGGAAAAGGGTGGAGTGCCATCTCCGGGTTGGGGAGGAGACCCTGCCCCAAGTGGAGGAGTTCAAGTACCTAGGAGTCTTGTTCACGAGTAGGGGAAGAGTGGATCGTGAGATCGACAGGCGGATCGGTGCGGCGTCTACAGTAATGCGGACGTTGTAGTGATCCGTTGTGGTGAAGAAGGAGCTGAGCCAGAAGGCAAAGCTCTCAATTTACCGGTCGATCTACGTTCCCATCCTCACCTATGGTCATGAGCTCTGGGTCATGACCGAAAGGATAAGATCACGGGTACAAGCGGCCGAAATGAGTTTCCTCCGCCGGGTGGCGGGGCTCTCCCTTAGAGATAGGGTGAGAAGCTCTGCCATCCGGGAGGAACTCAAAGTAAAGCCGCTGCTCCTCCACATCGAGAGGAGCCAGATGAGGTGGTTCGGGCATCTGGTCAGGATGCCACCCGAACGCCTCCCTAGGGAGGTGTTTAGGGCACGTCCAGCTGGTAGGAGGCCACGGGGAAGACCCAGGACACGTTGGGAAGACTATATCTCCCGGCTGGCCTGGGAACGCCTCGGGATCCCCCGGGAAGAGCTAGACGAAGTGGCTGGAGAGAGGGAAGTCTGGACTTCCCTGCTTAGGCTGCTGCCCCCGCGACCCGACCTCTGATAAGCGGAAGATGATGGATGGATGGATGGAAAAGTGTTTTTTTATTACCAGGCAAAGTGTATAACTATTATCTTCTTTCCTTACTGCAAAATGCAACCGAGGCTGCACCAAACGATTATTTCTTGAATCAAATAATCTATGAATATTTTGTTTTAAATATTCGATTAATCTGTAGATTGAATTTTTTTTTTAACAAACGGTTCTTTGGTGTTTTGGTGCAACAATTGAAAAAAAAAAAAAATTGTTTCCCAAAAATACACCAACTATTTTATTGTATGTACAAACTTTGAATACATGTTGTTTGGTCGGGAATACAAAAGAAAATTATTGAGGGTCTTTTTACGTCCGCCACCATCCTAGAAAATCACCCTTGATGCCTTCTTAAGTGCTTTCTTATTTGCAGTTTACAGAGCCCTTTAAAAGGATTATTCTCTCTCCACAGTGGAATCTTGGGTTGTTCTAAACAGGATTTTATACTGCCAATGTTGATACTGATCATCCATAAGTGAGATCAGCTGATACGTTAACGTACATTTTATTATTTATTTTTATTGTATTTATTTATTTATTTATTATTAATGGTTAGGGTTATTTACTATATGGTCTTAAAAGAGAACTAGAAAATCAACTTAATGTTTGTGAAGTGAACCAGTAATGGTACTGATACAAATACATTTCACTTTTAAGATATTTAAGATCATCAAATAATTTTGCTTTTAAATGTTATTACCATTACAATCATCACAAAAACACCTGAAGGTTTTGCATCTATATTAACTAAGTATTTAAACTATTTCATTATTTTGTTTTATTTCCTACAATTGTATCTTGCTAAAACAAAAAAACCCTCTTCTATTGTCCACATACTTTTGGACTGACATTTATGTGACTGAATGTAATACAGCCATACAATTAAGTTCTAAAGTTGAAATTGACCAGAAGAATTCCCCCAAAACAGCAACAATGTTGGACAATAGAGATGGGTGTGTGCTGCAGTTGCTGCTGTTACCACAATTATTAACAAAACCTGGACGTGCAGTACAGATTTAAACACACCTTTTAAACCATTGTGTCAACCTAGAAGATCCACCAGAAGAAGATTTTGGTTGAGACCATGCACTTTCTTTGTTTGTTTACAGCACCACATTGAGATGTGGCATACGTATTACATCGTTTACACCCAGTGATCCATTGCTGTATGGACATGACTATTGATTGATCTGACACAAGTACTTGTTCTTTTTTCAACACACCCAAAAAAACAAGAGCGTCCCCATGTGTAGGAATATTTATCTGAATGTTCTGAATTGGATATGCTGCAGCTCAATGTCAGTGCAGGACCTTGTTCACAACCACATGGGTACCAAACCATGGTATGATACGGAATCAATGCTTAGTAAACTTAACATGTTTTGACAAAAGAAACACAAAACATAGTACTGCATTAAATTCAACCAAACTAGTTTGGTGTGATCTGTGCTAAGGTGTGTTTTTCCATGCACTTCCCTTTTAAAGAGGAACATTATCACCAGACCTATGTAAGCGTCAATATATACCTTGATGTTGCAGAAAAAAGACCATATATTTTTTTAACCGATTTCCGAACTCTAAATGGGTGAATTTTGGCGAATTAAACGCCTTTCTGTTTATCGCTCTTTTGGCGATGACTTCAGAACGTGACGTCACCGAGGTAATACAGCCGCCATTTTCATTTTCAACACATTGCAAACACCGGGTCTCAACTCTGTTATTTTCCGTTTTTTCGACTATTTTTTGGAACCTTGGAGACATCATGTCTCGTCGGTGTGTTGTCGGAGGGTGTAACAACACTAACAGGGAGGGATTCAAGTTGCACCACTGGCCCGAAGATGCGAAAGTGGCAAGAAATCTGCCGCCCGACCCCATTGAATGTACCAGAGTGTCTCCACATTTTACCGGCGATGCTAAGGCAGACATGGCACAGAGATGTATGGATAACCTGCAGATGCATTTGCAACGATAGTCAACGAAATCACAAAGGTGAGTTTTGTTGATGTTGACTGCAAGCTAATTGATGCTAACATGCTATGCTAATCGATGCTAAAATGCTATTTACCGGCGGTGCTAAAGCAGACATGGTACAGAGATGTATGGATAACCTGTAGATGCATTTGCAACTATATTACGTTTCTTTCCACCCACATTTAATGCGAAAAAAACACTTACCAATCGACGGATTTAAGTTGCTCCCGTGTCAAAAGATGCGAAAGTCCTGATCGTTTGGTCCGCATGTTTTACCGGCGATGCTAACGCAGCTATTCGGCCATGCTATGACTATGACTTCGCTCAATAGCTTCAGTTTCTTCTTCAATACTTTCATACTCCAACGATCTGTTTCAATACATGCGTAATCTGTTGAATCGCTTAAGTCGCTGAAATCCGAGTTTGAATCCGAGCTAATGTCACTATATCTTGCTGTGGTATTCCCATTGTTTGTTTACATTGGCAGCACTGTATGACGTCACAGGAAAATGGCCAGTGTCTTCGCAGAGAGCGAAAATAAGGCACTTTAAAGCTTTATTTAGGGATATTCCGAGACCGGTAAAATTTTGAAAAAAACTTCAAAAAATACAACAAGCCACTGGGAACAAATTTTTATTGTTTTTAACCCTTTTGAAATCGTGATAATGTTCCCCTTTATAGCTTTTTTAGGGCTTTTCTGGGACCGGTAAAATTTTGAAAAAAACTTCAAAAAATACAAAAAGCCAATGGGGACTGATTTTTTATTGTTTTTAACCCTTTTGAATTTGTGATAATGTTCCCCTTTAAAGTACTGAAAAAAACGAACACTACAGAAATTGTAAAAGATAAAATAATTTTTTTTTACATTGTGACCATCTCTAAGCTATTGCCTTGTAAATTGATGTCAAATGATCTGTACACTCTATAATGTAAACGACAGATATGTATCTTACATTGGTAATTAAGAAAATCAACCTACTTATTGACGTGATATGAGTACCGGTATTCTGACATCCAGACTCTTAATTTAGGCACCAAGGCCAAACCCAAGTCAAGCAGAACTAGTGGTACAAGCCTGCTGTCTGTGCTGTCATTTCAGCTTCTGTCCTCACTATTTACATGTCAACAGCTATGCCTCCAGGGTATGTCTCTCCATTCAAGGCTAGGCCAACGTTGCCTAACACCCCACAATTACCTTGAAGATGACGGCATTTACATGCCTGTTGTAGCCCTACTGGCCCTTAATTTGAGCTTTGGCCTATTTTTCAGGACAGAAAATATAGGTCAATCTTGATGCTTTTGTGAATGTCTTAGACCATTTATCACTGGAAATACTGCAATTTGTTTACAGTCTGTGTGACCATGGGATACTTACATTTATGAACATGTCAGTCATTCAAGGCTTGCAAAAACTTTATTGTAATAGTATTACACTTGAGACACACGAGACTCCACAAAATTAGTACCTGATTTACCAAGATTTAGCCCAATGAGTACCACAAGAATATAATCATTATCAAGGTAGTTTATTTTTTTAGTACAATATAATTAAGGATATATAAAAGCAGTACAGAGTAAAATACTGTCATGATCTGTGGTCTGGATCATGTTTTTGTTATTTTCTGTTAGTTTTACGACACCATTAGTTCCTGATTTTGTGCACCCTTGTTTGTTTTAGTTTCCATTCCGACTTATTAGTTTCACCTGCCTCTGGTGTTTGGGACACACACTTGCTCTAATCAAGAGACCATTATTTAGGCCTGTCTTTGCCAGTCAGTCAGCCTGGCGTCATTTGCTTGTTTCATGTGATACCATAGTTCATGTTGCTTGTTTTCATGACCGGTTCCATAGTTAATGCTATTTGTTTCATGCCATAGTTTCATGTTTCATGTCCTAAGTTTTTTGCCTTAGCTTCTGCGTGCGATAGGCACGCTTGCCTTCAGGTTTTCTGCTTTGTACTTTGTTGAGTGTTAGCTGAATAATTAAAAATTTTCCTACCTGCAAGCCTTGTCCGGAATAGTCCGCTTGCATCCCGGGAAAACAAACCCCGCAGTAATCTGCAAAAACCCCTGTATGACAAATACATTATAACACTGGACATTATAAGACACAGAACACTAATCACAGGTTAAAAGCAGATCTGAAGAGGTGTGTTTTGAGAAGGCTTTTGAGGTTGGGAAGGTCTGAGCAGTCATTGATGGGTTTATGGAGAGAATTCCAGAGGGTGGGAGCAACGATGGAAAAGGCTCTATCACCCCAGGTCCGGAACCAAGACGACCCGTCTGCCCTGGTTGTCCTGCATGGGCGCCACGTCAGTTCAGTGTTTAGGTGATCTCTTAATGCGAAAATTTTTTTTCTAAAAAAATATCGAAACATCTAAAAAAAAAAAACATAAGAGCGTACAAATGTTAAACGATATTTAAGAATTAAAAAATAAATATGAGTGTTTCAATTACCGGTTTCTTATTGGGATATTTAGGTTTTGCTCATATCTGTCGGTAATGAAAACACAGCTGTTGAAAGTGCAGCTTGAAAGAGGTCAGCATGAATATGTATTAGACTTTGTAGTAGGGCTGGGCGATATACTCGCTATAAACGGGTTTGTCTCTGTGCGATATAAAAAATGACTATATCGTGATACTCGAATATATGTTCTCACACAGTTGCTTTTAGCTGCGGACAATACACTACAGTCTCTTCCTACTCTTTCATGACTGTCTGTCCTTCTCATAGACAGCAAGCGCACCTTCTTACACACGTCACATACTGTCACGTCATACGTCACATACGTATACGCCCTCGCGGAACAGGGGGGTAGCAGCATGGGTAATGTTAACTGTGGTACTAGCGGTAATACGAGAGAAAAAAGGTGCGAATCTGGTAACAAATGAAGGAAGAATTAATTCCCAAGAAAACCAGCAGGGGGTCCCTCGTCTGGCGGTGGTTTGGCTTCAAATGGGAATATGTCGAACAGACAACCGTAATTTGTCAAGTGTGGGGGAAAAAGCGTTGCTACATAAAGTAGCATTACTGCTAATATGGAGCATCATTTGAAAAGTCACCTGCTAGAGAATGAAGAGCGCTTACTCCGCATGTCAACCTCGGTGCCACACCAACAAAATGCCGAGGCAACCATTTCCATATCAACACCATATGAAAAAAATAGTCAACAACAAAAGAAGATAATGTCCGCAGTAACCTACCACATAGCGAAGGGCGAACACTATTTGATTTCATATTTTCATATTCTATTTGACATCGTGCACAAAAGTGCACTTTATTTGTTTTAAACTATTGTAGTGGTGTTCTGTACAAAAAGTGCACTTTAATTTAGTATTGTTTTGGTATGTCATTTTCGTGACATCATGCACAGAAGTGCACTAATAGCTTGTTTTAAAATTTCTCTGACAATCTTGCACTTTCTGTTTTGGAAATGACATGAATGTTTGTGCTACTGCTTAATAACTGTTTAATAAATACAGTTTTGGTCAATTGACTTAGTTGGGGTTTCCCTCTCTGCATGAAAGTTGAAAATGAGCATATATTAATGCAGTATGAACAAGAATGTTTTAATGTAGACACAGAATCATCATAGTGCTGTGATTATATGTATCAAGTGTTCATTCAAGGTCAAGGCAAAATATCGAGCTATATAACCTGTATCGCGATATGGCCTAAAAATACCAAGATATTAAAAAAAGGCCATTTAGCCCAGCCCTACTTGGTAGTTACCCTTTGGCCGGCCAATCCAAACGAGCCAAATTTGGCCCGCGAGCCCCAGTTCGGGCATCCCTGATTTATATAGTACTTTTTGCTTTTAACGGGTACAGATATACTACTGTCTTCCCTGTGGAAAGGCTGCCTGCCTGACTGACTGAAAAAAATAAAGTGCCTGACTGAGAGCTGTCTGTCTGTCAGCCTTTGCATGTGAACTTCAAATCACAGCTCAGCAGAGCCGTGCATGTAGCCGCCAAAGGCAAGGCTTTTCACTGTCATCAGCACCACGCTGCTGCCTCTGGGTGCTGTGCCATATGACATTAACAGAGATCGATCCTCTCCACACCTCAAGGAGCTGCCGTGCTACAGTGTTTTCTGTGATGCTGCAACCCACCACCTCAAAGACTAAAAAGAAACTCTCCCCAAAGCATCTGCTTCTGTCTGACAATCACCTGATCACCGGCTTTCCTTAACTTCGTATGCAGCCAAAAACTATGAGATCCTTTCTGTCTGTCATAGCCGAGACCCCCACTTCCAATGCTCCAATGAGAGTGTGAATGGTTGGTTGTCTATATGGGCCCTCTGATTGACTGGCGAGCAGTCCAGGTTGTGCTCTGCCTCTTACCCGGAGTCAGCTGGGATAGGCTCCAGCTCACCCATGACGCAAATAGGGACAATCGGTAGAGAAAATGAATGGATGGGCAGTACTATAATTAGGTCTGGGAAGCATAATTTTGCCGATTTGTGTGGTTGAAAAATTTCAGCCAAGTTGCATGCATCTAAAGCAGAGGTGTCAAACTTGTTTTCATTGAGGGCCACATCGCAGTTATGGTTTCCCTCTGAGGGCCGCGTTTAACAATGAGTAATATAGGAATGTACATGTATATATATAACACATTAAGCTGCAAAAAAAGCTTTAAATTTTACTTTAAAAAATGGCAGCTCAGTCACCAGAATGTTACTGTGAAAGCAGTGTTTTTCTTTACAGCATACAGTGGGGCAAAAAAGTATTTAGTCAGCCACCGACTGTGCAAGTTCTCCCACTTAAAATGATGACAGAGGTCTGTAATTTTCATCATAGGTACACTTCAACTGTGAGAGACACAATGTGAAAAAAAATCCAGGAATTCACATTGTAGGAATTTTAAAGAATTTATTTGTAAATTATGGTGGAAAATAAGTATTTGGTCAACCATTCAAAGCTCTCCCTGATGGAAGGAGGTTTTGGCTCAAAATCTCACGATACATGGCCCCATTCATTCTTTTCTTAACATGGATCAAACGTCCTGTCCCCTTAGCAGAAAAAACAGCCCCAAAGCATGATGTTTCCACCCCCATGTTTCACAGTAGGTATAGTGGTCTTGGGATGCAACTCAGTATTCTTCTTCCTCCAAACACGACGAGTTGAGTTCATACCAAAAAGTTCTATTTTGGTTTCATCTGACCACATGACATTCTCCCAATCCTCTGCTGCATCATCCATGTACCCATTTTGGTGTAAATTCAACTCGTCGTGTTTGAAGGAAGAAGAATACTGAGTTGCATCCCAAGAACACCAAACCTACTGTGAAGCGTAGGGGTGGAAACATGATTTGGGGCTGTTTTTCTGCTAAGGGGACAGGACAATTGATCCGTGTTAAGGAAAGAATGAATGGGGCCATGTATTGTGAGATTTTGAGCCAAAACCTCCTTCCATCAGTGAGAGCTTTGAATGGTTGACCAAATACTTATTTTCCACCATAATTTACAAATAAACTCTTTAAAATTCCTACAATGTGAATTCCTGGATTTTTTGTTCACATTCTGTCTCCCACAGTTGAAGTGTACCTATGATGAAAAGTACAGAGTTCTGTCATCATTTTAAGTGGGAGAACTTGCACAATCGGTGGCTGACTAAATACTTTTTTGCCCCACTGTATAAAAAATGGAATGAATGGAATGGAGAAACAATATCCGCTGTTCTTAGTGGGAAAATTCATGCAACAGAGCTGCCAGGCTTTTTTTTTTTACCGTAAAATCTTGTTTCAATGTTTCTTTTTTTAATTTTGTTTAATGTTCTAATGTTTTACTGTATATGTAAAAAAACAGTACCAAAGTTGATTTTACAGTAAAAAACTCAGTTGGTGGATTTAAACGTAAAATCTATTGTCAATTTTACAGTTTACAATTTGATTGATGATTTGTTTTGAAATCATTAGTCAAGCAGATATTTAAGTATAGTATTTACCTTTATTTAAAAAAAACCTTTTTTTTTGCAATACATGATAATATAACATTTGGATTTTGATAATATTGAAATTTAAAATATATGTATTTGCATGCAGTACATGCTTTTTAATGTCAAAGGGGAAATACATATATTTAGTAAGAAAAGGTTAAGCATTTTATTAACTCATATTATTTATAGGCTTTCGCGGGCCTCTTAAAATAACGTGGCTGGCCAGATTTGGCCCCCGGGCCTAGACTTTGACACCTGTGATCTAAAGTATTCATACTATATTTGATTTTTATTACCTCACCTTTACATTTTTTTTACTATGATTCTTCTGCTGTAGTCAGTGACAACATTGACTCTTACCATTTCGCTGCCTATGTTCTGCTTCCCATCAATAGCTGACTCATGCAGCTTTAATATCTGTGATGTTTGCTCCTGAGATGGCAAAACAATTTAAAGTAGTCCTCAAGCTGTCTTTATCATAATTTTTCAACAAAGTTCACAGATTAGGATGTTCTGGCCACGCTGAAACAGAGCATAGATTGATTGTTGACTAACAACCCTAAAAGAAAGTGAGGCAAATTGGAGTGAACTAATTGTTGGCTAAGTCCCAGATCGCTTCCCAACTTGACGCCAGCCGAGGGGAGCTGAGCTACTCCTCCATGCAGCATTATTCTTCTCACTACAACACTGGCATGGAAACTGCAGTTTCAGAATAATCACAGTTTCTTATATCCCTCAATTGCAGCTTTACACCTTTGATGGAAAATGAATACACTGCAATAAGTCAGTGTTCAAAAACAGGAAAAAAAAAAAAAGAGGGGTATTTTATTTGAACTAAGCAAAATTATCTGCCAGTAGAACAAGAAAGTTTGGCTTGTCAAGACTTTCCATAACAAGTAAAATTAGCTAACCCCAAAATACCTTAAAATTCTTATATTCTCACTAATAACAAGTGCACTTTTCTTGGTAGCAAAAAATACGAGACTTTTTTGCTCAATATGTTGAAAAATATTCTTAAATGAAGTAAATGCTAGTGCCATTATCTTGACACAATGATATGCACTCGGCATTACATTTATTGAAACCCGCAAACTTATAGTAAAAACAAACAAATTTATAGTTCTTAATGGAAGGGCAACCGTTTGTTACTCTCGGGATCTCCTAGCCGCTCAGGCAAATCACATGGTCTAAAAATGCATTTTTCCATCGATAACATGACATCATCACGTCAAGTTTGTGCTCTTTAAGTCAATTAGTGTGCGAGGAATATATATATATATATCTCTATATATATATATCTATCTCTCTCTCTCTCTCTCTCTCTCTCTATATATATATATATATGGATATATATAAACATGTATGGATATATATCTATGGATATATATATATATATATATATATATACAGTATATATATATATATATATAGCCCAGCCCCCGGCCAAAATTTTTTTATTGTAATTTTGAAGAATTCATCTGAATGTGCATGAACAATTTGTTCAAAATTGTTAGATATGTCAGATATTAAATGTTTAAATATTAACTGTCAGTTTGCTGTACAGTGCCAACTTTACTACTTTATGAGTACGTATTTTCTATTGTTTCATTGAAAATAAAACAGCATTGTTCATCCGTTTTAATGAGACAAAATTGTGTCAAAGTCATACATTTCTTTTTCATGCTTGAAATAAGAAATTATTTCTTTAAAAAAGTAGTTTTAATCTTGTGAACGTTAATCACACAGCTTTGCAACAGTTGATATTCTAGTTTCAAGCATGTTTTACTCAATATAGGTCATGAAATCGCAGCAACAAACTGTAATATCTTACTGAGATAATTTAGGACCAAAACACTTAAAACAAGTAAAACACTCTAACATAAAATCTTCTTAGTGAGAAGAATTATCTTATCAGACAGAAAATAAGCAAATATCACCCTTATCTGAGATATTTAATCTTACCATTGCAGTTTAGAGTCAGTACAGGACACAAGCTAACACTGCATATTATATAAAAATATACAAAAAATATAAGACAGTATTTGGAAAAGTGTAAAGTAGATGGATGGTCTTGTATCTACAGAAAAAGAGATAGAAACCGGTCGCAACAAATGATTTCTCCCTAAGCAAGTCACTCACACACACACACACACACACACACGCACACGCACACGCACACGCACACGCACACACACACACACAAATAGTGTTGTCCAATATTTTGGTATAGCTACCATTACAAAAATGTTTATCGATACTTAAAAAAAAAAAAAAAAAAGACCACAAAAATACCACTATTGGCCTTATTTTGATAGAAAAACTATTATTTTGGAAATCTACAAATGCGGGTATGGATCCAATATCAATTAGTTACAGGGTCATAATTAATTAAAACATAATTAAAGCCCTCCTGTGTCCAGGAACATATTTCTTGAGATTACAAACAACAACCAAAAAGACAATTGATTTTACGATAGTTAAAAATATAGATGTAATCATTGTATGATCAACTATTGACAGCTCTTGTACTTGGTATTGTTACAGTGAATGTTTGTGTAGATCCACCGTTTTTGTTTGTATTCAGGAGCGCTAGCTTGCTTTTAGCGTTTAGCGATTTGATTGTTCTACGTTGTGTAGTGAAGCATGTTGAGCTATTCCTCCTCCTGCAGGGATGATACTCTTGAGGACCGTAGTTTACTTGTCACCATGGAGGCGAGGATTAGAAGTAGCTAAAACACTGCGGATGGATTAGTTGTATACAGTCGAAGTAGCCAAAACACAGTGGGTGGATGGTAGCTGTGATAGCCATGTTTTAAAGCACAGCTCTATGACAATTTCACATCATGGTTGTCGTGACCAAAATGATCACAGTCATCATTAATCTCGCGGTATTGTTAAATGTGCTGGAAAAGTACTTATACACACACTGAGATTTTTTGAACAAGTTATTTTACAAAATAAAAAAACTTAAAATTCATACACATTGTTAGAAAAAAATGTTTGCATGTTTCTCTAATGCTTAATTGATAGTGTTTTAGTCTTAAAATTGTTTCTATTTTAATGGCTAAGCTATTATTGTTTTAAATATTGGTCTACACTGTAGCCATTTAAGATGTATTTACATGAAAAGTGCTTCCCAAATAAAATCTTTCATTAATATGCATTATTTCTGGTTAGCGTTGTGGCTTCCTGCTCTGTTCAGCGGTCCTCGAATGCACCGTAAAAATACCCTTGTCTCATATTTCTCAGAGTATAGAATATTCATTCTGTTCTAAGAGAGCACAGCTTGTAGATTCAATGTCCACAAAAGTATAACTTACCATCTCAGACAATACTGTTTTTATATACGTTTAGGTTTGGGTGTATTGTTTCTTAATTTCTTAAAGATATAAACGCTGGCCCCAGTCAGTCCGTAAGTTTATTAAAGTGAGGCTATCAATCACAGTTTTTCGATATTTTAAATAAAAAAACGAGAAGTTTACCGCGGTTATCCGAGATTTCCATAACAATATAGAATAGAATAGAATAGAATAAAAAGTACTTTATTGATCCCTGGGGGAAATTCAGCACCACAGTTCGCTCACAATGGACAATAATAATAATAAATAATATATAACATATATTATATATATATAATGTATAATATATGAATAATATAAATATATTCTACATTTAAGTGCAGTCATGAAGGAACGTATGCATTATACAGTCTGATACTGCATGTTTAGAAGGACACGACTTGATAAAAAGTAAACGTAGATTAAATGTAAAAGTACACAAAAGTACAAAACAAACAAAGAACAAAGACAAAAAACAAGACGGAGCGAACTGCAGCAGATCGACGCATGCACACTAATTATATATATATATATATATATATATATATATATATATATATATATATATATATATATATATATATATATATATATATAAAAAACCTTATTTTTGAGTAAAACAGATGGTTGTACCATATGGAAAAAAAATATTTGACAACTTTGAGCCATGTATTTTTTTTCCCCATCTACCCAGCCACCATCTAGTTACAGAATCATCAGCATTAACCTGCTCCCATTCCGTCACATCGTGGCCATCTGCATTCCATCGCTTTGCAAGTGTGGGGTTTTTACATCAGATCACGTATTTGATTTAGGAATCGATACCGGTTAGTTTCCCCTAAGCAGTAGCTAAGCAAATGTTGTGTTGTAGATGCAGTCATGCGGAGCCTCTTGTTTGTCATAATGTTGGACCAGTATGGCATCTGCCTGGCAATATCAGAGATGATATGTGCTGATACACAGAGGCTGTCACAAAGGTTGCGCCCATATGCTGTGCCAGTCATTCGTGAAGCTGTGAAATTGGGTTGCATCCCAACTAGCCTGGAGACAGTATCACTTTCACTACTCTCTTTCCATCTCTGTCTCTGCATCAGCCCCTCCTCCCTCCTCTCCTTTTTCTCAGCTCGTCCCACTGAAGCATTTTTCTCACATCGCTGGGAAAATGAAACAACTAATGTGGCATTATTAGGGTCACATCATCTCAATGCAGCTCCGTCTTTCTTCTTCTTCCAGTGATGCTGAAGCTGTTGTTTATCTTCTTCAGATGTATATTCGAGAAGTGGATTAGAAAATCCCCCTGGCTACAGTCTTGTTGATATACAGCTTGCCAGTTTTTTTGCCCCTTTTGGTCTAGAAAAACACATGCTGGTAGTTGTTTGCGTGCGTTGTACATTGTTTAAATTTTGTATTCTATTTTGGGCTTATACATTTTTTAAACGATGTATTGTTGGTTAATATTAGTAGCTATTCTGCCTTTAAATAAAAAAAGGTTTTATTTTTTAGTCTCAGGCGAATCATATTGTTGATGTACTGTATTTTTCAGACTATAAGGCGCTCATAAAATCCGACAGTCATAATGTGTGGAATCATTCTTGTTGTGCTTACAAACCTTGAAGCAATTTTATTAGGCACATGGTGTAACAATAAGTGTGACCAGTAGATAGTAGTCACACATAATAGATAGTATAGACCGCAATATGACTCCAGTAAACAAGACCAAAACTCTGAATGTTCCATTAAGAACGTAGAACATTACACACGGCGCTCAAAAATCTGTCAACATTTTTTAGTAAGAGTTTGGTAAGCTATGAAGCCGCACTGCTTAATGGATTGTCAGTGCATTGTGGCTACCGTAATGAGATTACGAGTATTATGGTATGTGTATAAAGACTACAAAACGGTACCCTTTAGCAGACATATGTGGCGTTTCCTTTTGCAATATTTTGCAAAACCAACTATTCTTACCTTCCGGTACCTGCTAATCTGTGTTTACGATCTGCAGATCATCCTCCGCTGTTGCCATTTCTGAAATGAAGTCGCTTAAAGTTCTAACTTATATCTGTCAATAAACTTGCGATGAAAGCACTAAAAACTACAGGCGTTGTGAGTTTCTATAATTCACCCAAGGAACCGATCGGACGGTTTTTCACGGGACACATTTCCAGCGTTGTTGTTGCACTAGTGAGCCACAGATGAGGAGATGCTGCCCCGTTGTTGATTTAATTAAAGTCTGAATGTCATTTAAACAGCTAGCTCCATCTTTTGACACTTCTTCCACTCCCGTCCTTGCACGCTACACCGGTACATCAAAGATGACGGGGAGAAAACGTTGTCACAGGTGAGCCACGTAAATAAGAGCGCCCACAAAGCGACTTTCAGAAAGTGTCTTGAAGATGGTCTGTAAAGCAATATCTGTAAACATTTTGACCAAAGAACCACCATTTCATGTAATGTAGACCACAAGGAAGGGTTTTAAATTTAGAAAAAAATCATGATATTACCCATTTAATGCGCCTTATAATCTGGTACGCCCTATGTTCCGGAAAATACGGTGGATGCCCAGATTTGCTGTACAGATTTACTTTACAAAAGAGAAGTGTGGGATACTTCTCCTGTTGCCCTATTTGTATTTGACTGTATTAAATGAAAATATATTAATGTTTGGCGCAGCCAGACCGGAGCAATAGGGGATAGAAAGAGGAACAAAAAGAAGACAGATGGGGAAAGTGCGGGGACAAGAGAAGGATAAGAGCGAGACAACAACAACCATGACAACAACAACAGAACAGCATCAGCAAATACGATATGTACAAATATGACACGAAAATTGATAGCAGAGAAGCAATTAGTGAAGTAAATATTAATAACACAGAAATGGCAAAGCACATTATTGCAATACAAATGCAGCAATAAAAAGACCAATAGAAATAGCACTATTAATAATAAATAATAATAACAATAATTACAAGTAGTTACTCTGCGTCTATTGCATACTATGCCCTTAAAAACACATACACATTAAAGGGAAACTAACCTTTTTTTTAATCTTAATTTTGCCTTCAATCACAGTCTTTACGTGAGACAAGAACACAAATGTCTTTCTCTTTTTGTAGTGTCTCCATTGCAAAAAATGACTAGTATTAGAGGGCTAACAATATAGTAAATAGGATTAATCTATTCAGTCTATAAAGTTTTCTAAAATAACATTTATTTACATGCCATCCATCCTTCAATTTTCTTCTGCTTTTTCCCTTTGGGGTTGCGAGGGGCGCTGGTGCCTATCTCAGCTACAATTGGGCGGAAGGCGGGGTACACCCTGGACAAGTGTCATAATCTGTATATTAAACAAGTATCATTGACATTTTCATTGTTGGAGGTAACTATTTTTAGTAACGCGCCGCCTTGATCACAGAAGTAACATAGTTACTACAACTGTAGACCTGCTGAGCTGTGGCACCGCCTCTGAGTTTGTAAAAGTTAATTCTAGATTTTAAATCGTGCCTCACACTTGTACAGTAAAAGGTTGTGGCTACAAGCCGAGAAATTAGTCATCTTCGACATTCAACTTTGACCCGAAGACATTGCTAGGAAGACACTCGTTTGTTTGCAGCCTTTTTTTAAACGGGGAGGAGCACAAGTCTGGTTCTGAAAGATATACAAATCCCATTAGTTGTTATCCCACTGAGAGCAGACATTGTACAGTAAGTGTTTTATTTATTTTTTTCATAGTTTGGGTTTCTTGTTTAGTGTATTATAATTCATGATGCTTAATGTTTTACTGTAGCTGGATCTGCTTATCTTCCAAAACATGTACCTCATCCTCCTCTTAGATTGTAATTAATCATGTTGCTTTTGAACGGAAGTAAAAGAAAGTGATGGTCCACTAAACCAATGTGGCTACTGTGCAGCAAACAAAGTGTAAACTAGCTTGAGTACACAAGGGCCCTAGATCTTACCATTCAACGCAGATACAAGCAAAAAATCCAACGATGCAATATAATCGATCCCTATGTGTTATTAAGAATGATTTGTTGAGTGATCTCAAGGATTATTTGTCGGTTGTGTTCCCAGACCCCAGACATATCTGACTATCTGGTGCGCCAGGCATCATTGTACGTGGCAAAACAGATGAAAACTTGCAAAAGAATGGAGACTTACAACTTCTTTGTGTGTGGCTAAGTCAAGGAAAATTATTATCTAGATTCTCCCTGATAAATCATGCATCGTTTTTACTCGGGTAAGGTTGCGATTCATGATTTAACTTTGCATCTTGCCATGTTTGTTGCAGAGTTGTTGCTGCGCTTGCCGTTACGAGTATGCATTTTTCCCCCCAGTCTTTAGCAAAATTTAACTATAGATGTCAACATTGTATATGTGCTGAAATCTTTTTTTTGGTAAAGGCCCAACTCTTTTAGGTTTTGCTCACATTTGCTTTTTTTATTCAGATTCGCCGAGTTAGTGCTTTACAAAACGTTCATTGCAAAAATGTGTTTTAAGAACACCGTCAGGTGAATGCAACCTTTATTCAGCCTAAAAAAAGATATGTTTTTTCCCCCCCAATCTAGGTATCGTTGATTCCTAAGATCTGCCATGATTCGTAATAGTTGTTGTCGTCGGAAATGCAGAATGTTGTGATGCTCTCATGGTATCATTAATATGCCTGTTACTAAATTACATATACATAGATAAAAGCGGGCTTCACGGTGGAAGAGGGGTTAGTGAGTCTGCCTCACAATACGAATGTCCTGAGTAGTCAGGGTTCAATCCTGGGCTCGGGATCTTTCTGTGTGGAGTTTACATGTCCTCCCTGTGAATGCGTGGGTTCCCTCCGGGTACTCCGGCTTCCTCCCACTTCCAAAGACATGCACCTGGGGATAGGTTGATTGGCAACACTAAATTGGCCCTAGTGTGTGAATGTGAGTGTGAATGTTGTCTGTCAATCTGTGTTGGCCCTGCGTTGAGGTGGCGACTTGTCCAGGGTGTACCCCTCCTTCCGCCCGGTTGTAGCTGAGATAGGCACCAGCGCCCCCCGCGACCCCAAAGGGAATAAGCAGTAGAAAATTGATGGATGGATGGATAGATATAAGCAGGACTGGAGAGTATACCGGGATATTTTAGAAAGCAGTATATATTTGAGACAATACCGCCAAACCGGTATCTTTTGATGTGCCTTTGTTACAGTCAATTGACCTTCTCTGTGCCTGACGGGCAAAGCACAAGGGCATTCCCTGCCTTTGCCTGTTTACGTAGGCCTCTCTGGTGCACAACAACGCCACACAACAAACTTTTCAAAAGAATATTGCGCCCCTGCACTGAATTCTCGATTCCATGGCTATTGGTGAGTGACTACAGCTTTATTTACACATACTCCAATTTGCTTGAGAACCTGTATCTCTCCTTGTTGTGGCTTTATCACTAATCTGATTGATTGATTGATTGAAACTTTTATTTGTAGATTGCACAGTACATATTTCGTACAATTGACCACTAAATGGTAACAACCAAATAAGTTTTTCAACTTGTTTAAGTCGGGGTCCACGTTAATCAATTCATGGTATAAATTCATCTCATCTGTTTATGTTGTTCCCTTAAATTAGTGACTTACCACAGCAGCGAGTGATAGCTCCTCTCTGCTGCTCGCTCGGTGTGTCAAATGTTTAGCTACTCCTTGGCTTGAAAGTGCCTCTCCCCGTAGCTCGTGCGGATAAAGCTACTGTATTATAACAGCTGGGTGGCTGAAAAGTAGTTTCTAACTGAACAGCTTGCCGCTTTCACCGCAGTGTTCGAGTAGAAGCTCCATCTATCTGTGCGCACAAGCGTGAGGCTAAAAACCTAACGCAATGAACAAAATGAACGACAACTGCTTTGACATAGTAACGGATAACTAATTATAAGAATAAACTACACGTTACGTTACTATTTACAACAAAAATAAACTGAGTACTCGCAACACTGGTTATCTAGCCATAAAACACTTAGGTTACCTTAAATCAGTGGTTCTCAAATGGGGGGTACGTGTACCCCTGGGGGTACTTGAAGGTATGCCAAGGGGTACGTGAGATTTTTTTTTCTAAATATCAACAACTCAAAAATCCTTTATAAATATATTTATTGACTAATACTTCAACAAAATATGAATGTAAGTTCATAAACTGTGAAAAGAAATGCAACACTGCAATATTCAGTGTTGACAGATAGATTTTTTGTGGACATGTTCCATAAATATTGATGTTAAATAATTCTTTTTTTGTGAAGAAATGGTCGGAATTAAGTTCATGAATCCAGATGGATCTCTATTACAATCCCCAAAGAGGGCACTTTAAGTTGATGATTACTTCTATGTGTAGAAATCGTTATTTATAATTGAATCACTTGTTTATTTAAATTTTTTTAACCTTATTTTTATATATTTTTTTCCAATTAGTTCAAGAAAGCCCACAACAAATGAGCAACATTTTGCACTGTTATACAATTTAATAAATCAGAAACTGATGACATAGTGCTGTATTTTACTTCTTTATCTCTTTTTTTCAACCAAACATTCTTTGCTCTGATTAGGGTGTACTTGAATTAAAATAAAATTTCACAGGGGGTACATCACTATAAAAAGGTTGAAAACCACTGCCTAAATGCTTCATTTTTTAAGATATCGTATACAGCCATTCGGACTAAAAATACTGCGGTATCACTTTTGGTACATATTGCCCAGCCCTACATATTAGATATAAAATGTTGTTGGAGGTTTTTTAGAGGGCTTTATAGGTGGAAGAGATCAAATCCACATTATCTGTTAGTTACCTTTTGCTCAAGTTTTTGTCTTATTTGGATGATTTAGAATGCATAATAAAGAGAAAGACATATGTTTTCCTGTCTCACATAAGGTTTTTGAATGATCGGCAGAATTCACGAAAAAAGTACAGTTCCCTTTCAGGATGAAGGCAGTCCACAACTTATGAGTACTCTCAACACTGGTTATCTAGCTAGCCATAAAACACTTAGGTTACCTTAAACGCTTTGTTTTTTTAAGATATCGTATACAGCCATTTGGACTAAAAATACCGCGGTATCACTTTTGGTACATATTGCCCACATATTGGATTAGAGATGGCCGATAAATGCTTTAAAATGTAATATCGGAAATTATCGGTCTCTGTTTCAAAAAGTAAAATTTATGACTTTTTAAAGGCCTATTGAAACCCACTATTACCCACCACGCAGTCTGATAGTTTATATATCAATGATGAAATATTAACATTACAACACATGCCAATACGGCCTTTTTAGTTTACTAAATAACGATTTTAAATTTCCCGAAAGTTTCGTCTTCGAAACGTTGTGTAATGATGACGTGTACGCAAGACATCACGGGTTTTTAGGAAGTATTAGAGCTACGCACACACAGCTAAAAGTCGTCTGCTTTAACGGCATAATTACACAGTATTTTGGACATCTGTGTTGCTGAATCTTTTGCAATTTGTTCAATTAATATTGGAGAAGTCACAGTAGAAAGATGGAGTTGGGAAGCTTTAGCCTTTAGCCACACAAACACACGGTGATTCCTTGTTTAAAATTCCTGGAGGTGAAACTTTCCTATGGATCAGAGCGCAGTCAAGCGAACATGGTTCCTACCGAATGTCAACCAGCAGGTTTCGGTGAGAAAATTGTGGTTAAAAAGTCAGTTCTTACCGAAGAAAAGCTGAGCTTGTGCCGTCCATAGCTGCCGTCGACTCCCCTGAAACACTGCGCGTCAAGACACCCGTGGAGACACCCTTCCGACTCTGAAGTAATATTAAACTCACTAAAACACTAGCAACACAATAGAAAGATAAGGGATTTCCCAGAATTAACTTAGTAAATGTGACTAAAAACATCGGAATCCGTCCCAATGCAATCGCTTTTTTTTTAAACTTTTTTTTTTTTTTCTAGTCCGTCGCTATCAATATCGTCAAACACAAATCTTTCATCCTCACTCAAATTAATGGGGAAATTGTCGTTTTCTCGGTCCGAATAGCACTTTTTGTTAGAGGCTCCCATTAAAAACAATGTGAATATGTTGAGGAGCCATCAAACATGTGACGTCATCGCCTGCGACTTCCGGTAGAGGCAGGGCATTTCTCTTAGCCCCGAAAGTTGCGAACTTTATCGTGGATGTTCTCTACTAAATCCTTTCAGCAGAAATATGGCAATATCGCGAAATGATCAAGTATGACACATAGAATGGACCTGCTATCCCCTTTTGAATAAGAAAATCTCATTTCAGTAGGCCTTTAAAACGCCGCCTTACGGAGTGGTACACGGACGTAGGGAGAAGTACAGAGAGCCATAAACTTTAAAGGCACTGTCTTTGCGTGCCGGCCCAATCACATAATATCTGCGGCTTTTCACACACACAAGTGAATGTAAGGCATACTTGATCAACAGCCAAACAGGTCACACTGAGGGAGGCTGTATAAACAACTTTAACACTGTTACAAATATGCGCCACACTGTGAACCCACACCAAACGAAAATGAAAAAGACATAACATAAACACAGCAGAACAAATACCCAGAAACCCTTGCAGCACTAACTCTTCCTCTGTGTTTTTTAAACATTTTGATTTATGTTTTACTGTTTTGATTGCTTTTACCCCTTTAAAAATGTTTTAATCATGTTTATTTTATATTGCTTTTATATTGATTTTATATGTATTTATTTTTTGTTTTTATTCAGTCATTGGTGGAGCATAACATTGTTTTTAATATTGTTTTTAATATGACTGTGCAGCACTTTGGAAACGTTCTTGTTGTTTAAATGTGCTATATAAATAAAGTGGATTGGATTGGGACGCTACAATATACACCCCCAGCTATCCAAACCCTGGCCCCCCAACCGCCCACCTCAACCTCCTCATGTTCTCTCAGGTAGTGCATGTCCCAAATTCCAAGCTGCTGTTTTGAGGCATGTTAAAAAAAATAGAGCACTTTGTGACTTCAATAATAAATATGGCAGTGCCATGTTGGCATTTTTTCCCATAACTTGAGTTGTTTTTTTTTGGAAAACCTTGTTTCATTGTTTAATGCATCCAGCGGGGCATTACAACAAAGGTAGGCATAGTAATGTGTTAATTCCACGACTGTATGTATCGGTTGATATTGGAATCAGTAATTAAGAGTTGGACAGTATAGGAATATTGGATATTGGCAAACAAATCCATTATCGGACGTCTCAATATTAGATATCAAATTTTGTTGGAGGTTTTTTAGAGGGCTTTGTAGGCCGAAGAGATGAATTCCACATTATCTGTTAGTCACCATTTGCTGGAGTTTTATTTTTATTTTTACGATTTAGAATGCACAATAAAGAGAAAGACATATGTGTTCCTGTCTCACATAAGGATTTTGAATGATCTGCAGAATTCCGGAGAAAAGTGCAGTTCCCTTTCAGGATGAAGGCAGTCCACAACTTATTCAAGTCTCTCGCCAGCTCTGTCAGCTCCCTGTCGTGGTTTGTAGTTTACTCAGTGTGACCAATCAGTTTGAGTAAACCTAAGGAGCATATCATCTTTACTACAAACCTCTGCTCACTAAATCAGCATGAAATGTAATACCATTTGCAGAGTGCCGGCAGAAGCTTGTTTGGCAAAGGGGGAAAAAAATGTTGTTAATGTCCAAGCGTGTTTTCTTTCGGCTGGCCTTTTGAAGGATGCCAGTTAATCTGCTTACTCCTTTAACTGCGAGTGGAGGCGTTAGGCCTCCTCCCGGCCAGAATAAGGCTACTGATCCAGAAGTAAAACGATGACCACCGCAGTTATTCTTTCCTTTAGGTTGTGCATCCCCCCCCTCCCAGGTCTCCTTTAGCCTCCCTCTGAGGGAAGAAAGCCCCTTGTTCTGACAATAGACATTTTTTGCCATATGTTGGCTTGACATCTTCATCAGGTTCACAGCAGGTTACCTTAGTTAACTTTCACTCCACTGCCTGATGGGATTTTCTCCCTCTGTTTCCCCAATCGGCCCAGGCTCAAAGTCTAGACAGCTTCTCTCGCAGGGTCCCTCCAGCCCTATGTCCACAATGGCCGTATTGTGGACGCTTACCAGCGGCAGCTTCCTCCCGTTACAGTGTGTTGGTCGCTCCTAAAACAATGCTTTTGTACGGGGGCATACGAATGGGGCCTAATCCACTACATACTGTGAAATAAGTCGCTCTCACAGATGAGAGAGCGAGCAAGAAGAGCGGAGTGAATGAAATCATTGCCAGGGAGGTTAGAGTGCAGCAGTTTAACCCCTGGCCAAGAAAGAGGGAGGAGAGCAGGCAAAGGGAGCGAGAGAACGGAGGAACAAGGAGAGGCAGGCGCTACATCCCTTTATCTGTCGAGCATGGATAGAGGAGAGAGGCTGCCGGTGGCTTTCACAGCCTCTCTTCTCAGCCGTGGAGCTGCTGTTCACCATATGGGAGTTGGCCTCCTATTCACACACAACACATATTCAGTCGTTTGTGGAATGAGGTGAAAAAAGTGCTTTTTTATGCCCTTAGAGCATTGGATGGCCATAAGGGCTCCAAGTCTGGGTTAGATTCACACAATATAGACATCTATAAACTTGGAGCTTTCATCTTTATGTGTATTCACACGGGAGTCTTTCTCTCTTTTATTTATTTTATTTTTTTTTAAGACAGAATCCTAAATTCAGGCCATTGAGGAGATACGATGATCCTGAGGAAATGCTGCAGGTGTGCACAGACCATTTTCATATTACCTCCATTTTGAGTTATGGCTTACTTTTTACTTTTTTGACAAAATGGCTTAGTGTTAAATACTTAGTATGCGCTCCTAGTGGGCAGTGTGAGCCTTCTGACACATGGCATCATCTGCCAACTTTTCCTCCCAGCCAGCAGCATTAGGAATGCCATTCTCTGCCAATAGCTCCTTTTTATCATGCTTGGAAATCCCAAGAAGCATCAATGTATGCCAAGATGAGGATGCCAGCATTTTTCATTTGTATCCTACTTCAACGTGCCAATACGCATAGAATTATGCCGACAATTGTCAAAATAGGGGATAGAAAGGCGTGCTTTTTGCTTCTCTGTGCACATATAACTTGCAAATGTATTCTTTTTGATTTTATTCCCGTGAATGAAGGGAATTAGGCAGGGTCATCTGAAAATGTTAAAGGTTCACCGCTCACATAAGAGATACAAAGATTATAGATTTTGACAGTACAATTATAGTCTCAGCAGTGTTTCCCCGAGAAAACTTGTTAGTTAAGGTGGTGTCTCTACAGGGGGAAGGGGGCGCCGCCCGAGACAGGGGGACGGACGGGGACGGGGCTGGGTGGGTGTAAGGAACAGTGTAATTTGGCCTGTCGCCACCATCACATCTCCATATCACAACAGCCTGGGGGGGCAATAGACTACATACTGTGGTGAAGTAGGCCGGCTTCGTCGCATGAAGAAGCCTACAATTTTTGGTTGTGTTTTCCTCTCCGTATGCTAAGTGACAAAATACGATATATATCTTGATATTTTTTTTCCGTAAAGTGAAAACAAAACACAAAACAGTCCTAGTTACCTGAGATACTAAGTATGTCATTATTTTGACTTAGTAAATATTGATTTACTAAGAGAAAATAATAAGTCAAATTAATGACTTACTGTAAATAAGCATTTGCAATAAGCCTTTTAAAAAGAGTTAAAAGTGGGGCCACATGCTGACATAGGCATCACGCGTAATTTACAGGACTAAATATATATATATATATATATATATATATATATATATATATATATATATATACACTCATAGTCATCACTGTCACGGTCACCGACGTCCCACTGGGGTGAGTTTTTCCTTGCCCTTATGTGGGCTCTACCGAGGATGTCGTTGTGGTTTGTGCAGCCCTTTGAGACACTTGTGATTTAGGGCTATATAAATAAACATTGATTGATTGAGATATATATATATATTTTTTTTTAAGACTTTAGCTCAGGCGGTGGCTCTTTTTTGTTAAGGTGGCCACCTTAACAACAAAACGCTGCAGGAAACCCTGGTCTCAGTAATAATCATGGTTCACGATTATCACTTTTGCTTAATTTCACAACAAAAAATGGATACAATCACATATACATTCCTTAGATTTTTTAAATATTCGGTAGGTTGTGAGTTCAAACCCTGGCTGAGTCATACCAAAGACTATAAATATAGGACCCATTATCTCCCTACTTGGCACTAAGTTGGAATTGGGGGTCAAATCACCAAACATAATTTACGGGCACTGCCACCGCTGCTGCTCACTGCTCCCCTCACCTCCCAGGGGGTGATCAAGGGTGCTGGGTCAAACACAGAGAATTATTTCGCCACACCTAGTGTGTGTGTGTGTGACAATCATTGGTACTTTAATTTTAACTTTTTAGTCTTGGAAATAACAGTAGTCAAATAATAATAACAGTACCAAATAAAAAATGTAAACAAGAAAGTAGGGTTGTACGGTATACCTTTGTTAGTATAGTACCGCGATACTATTGAATCATATTCGGTACTATACCGCCTCTGAAAAAGACCAGTCCGCCATCCTCCTGTGCCCCCGTCATCGTCACGTCGTGTCATGGCTGGTTTACGAGCAGAGGATTATGTTCCGCGGCGCACAATTTACGGAGTACTTACAAGCTGACAGTGTGTGGACAGAAAAAGGACAACAGACGCATTTTGGTGTTAAAACTAAAGATTAAGGTGAAGTTTTAACACAGAAACGGCCTCAGGTAGAGGTGCTTTAAGACATGGCTAGCTAGCTAGCGGATATAGTCCATCCGCAGTCTGAAGTGTTTTAGCTAATTTTAAATCACTAATCCTCGCCTCCATGGCAACAAATAAAGTATTTTTCTCACAAATATCATCCCAGCGGGAAAAGGAATAGCTAAACATGCTTCACCACACACAGTAGCTCACCGGCGTCAAAATGTAAACAAATGCCATTAGTGGATCTACACCTGACCTCCACTGTAATGATACCAAGTACAGTAGCATATGTAGTCAATACTACTATGATTATGTCAATATTTTTTGGCAATCACATCTTTTTTCGATTTTTTTAAGTGTATATTATGTTTATAAACTCAGGAAATATGTCCCTGGACACATGAGGACTTTGAATATGACCAATGTACGATCCTGTAACTACTTGGTATTGGATCGATACCCAAATTTGTGGTATCATCCAAAACTAAGGTAAAGAATAATTGATTATTAGATTTTAACAGAATTGTAGACAGAACATGTTAAAAGAGAAAGTAAGCAGATATTAACAGTAAATAAACAAGTAGATTAATAATTTGTTTTCTACCACTTGTCCTTAATAACTTTGACAATATAGAAGGATAAATGATACAATATGTTATTGCATATCTCAGCAGATAAATTAGGAGCCTTTGTTTTCTTACTTAGTAATAAAAGACAAGTTGTCTTGTATGTTTAGTATTTTATTTAAGGACAAACTTGCATAAGAAACATATGTTTAATGTACCGTGAGATGTTTTGTTGAAATAAAGCCAATAATGCAATTTTTTGTGGTCCCTTTTAGTTAGAAAAATACTGATAATTATCGAAATAATTTTGGTACCGGTAACAAAATATTGGCATCGGGACAACGCTACAAGAAAGTATTATTACTTTTAATAAAATATTAACTAATAATTGTATTATTATTATGAAAGTAGGACTAACTTTAATGATCCCCAAGGGGAAAAGTTACTCATGTGGGTAATAAACTTGTGTTAATTGTCATCAATCGTCATCCATGTCCATTTATTCCTTTTCAATCATCAACTTTATGCTGTGTTAATAACAACTAGAATACACATAGATATATCCCATGGTATAGTTCTGGTATTCTACAAGCTCCTGATGTTATTTTAGAGTTTTCACTTATTTTAACTTACAATGCTTATAGTTTATTCAACTCAGACAGGAAGAAGCAAACTAGGTTAAATGGCTACTGAATGAAAGAGCTCTTGAAAGGCATACCTGTTCTTTGTTTAGACTGAACTGACTCAACAGCAAGCTACTGATTGCAAGTGACGCACCCTTTAGCGTATAAAGCTGCACCATATTGGACGTATTACCCCCTTTGGCCGCAACTTTCTTTTGGTTTTGCACATGGGTGAGTCATCGTCTTCAATGACTCTCTGGTCATTTTTAAGTACCCGAAATGTTCCCACAGCTTTTTTTTTTTTGGGGGGGTTGGAAAAGTTTGTTGCTTGTCCCGTTGCTATTTTTGAGACAATGTAGCAAGCCGGCGTGTTTCTCGATAATTGCTTATAAGTATTGTTTTCGTTAGAATAACATATCAGCATAATGTCCATTTACAATGAATGAGGAGGACTGAAACACACGATGTAATGGAGCCTTCGTGATTCAATAAGCGTGAAGTTTTTATTACTCTTCTAGTCCGTCCCTGATGCCCTGCTCTCAGCTCCCAGTATCCTTCACCTATTAACCCTCCTCTCTCCTCACTCACTTTCCACCTCTGACTTTTAAAGACATGTGTCTCAGGAATAACCAAGGTATTGATTTTTAAACCCACCCCCCCTTTATAAAATGTGCCATCGCTTAGGGGATGCGCATCCTACACGTTGGCCCCATGCTGACCCTTGGAGGTCAGCCACGCTTGAAAACTCAAGGGATCAGTGGACATGCTACTTTACAGTAAATCATCTGCCCTGCGCTTGCTGTCTCACTGTAAACATGCATGTGGTTGTTTACATGGCAGGGAGCAATGGTCACTCCTCTCTTGTTGTCACATGTGCCCACCACTCTGTTCCAGGGTGTGAATGTAGGTATCAAACTCTAGATAGGTGATTTCAATTCAATTCACACCCACTAGACCTGTTTACTCTCCTCACGGGTGAAGTCCACTATACAGTAGGTTGTTTTTACCCTCGTCACACTCTCTTCCGGTAGTGTCTGAGCAAATAGACTTTTTTTTAAATACCACTTGCACATGGTCTTTGTGAATTTTGTCAACTATAGGAAATATGATAAACATCATTTGAATTCCATGCATCTATTCCACCTTTACTGAAGTGGTCTGACATTTCAATGCATTATGCATACAGGCCTAACAGTGTTGTTTTTGCTATACGTATGCAGATCAGACATGCACAAATCAGGAATGCTGGTATTGCATGTTGGTATTCACTCACTCATTAGCTGGACAAAGTGCGTATCAGTAAAAAAAAAATAAATAAAGTTTTGTTTAAATCTAAAAAAGGACATAAATGGTAAAGGATTTGTTCATACTTGCTTCTTTTGGGCTGGTTAAACGGACTGCGTTTGATCTTATAACGCTTTTTATTTGGTAAAGTGTTAAAACATTCCCCCGCGCGATCCCGAAGGGAATATGCGGTAGAAAATGGATGGATGGATGGTTAAAACAGTCCAGAACATAAACGACCAGACCTTGGGCCTGACACTGCCTGAAAGATGTATTTTAATGACATTTTCAGGAAATGTCCCAAAAAAAAAAAAACACTTCTTTTTACTACATGTACGAATTAGGGCTGGGCGATATGGCCTTTTTTAAAAATATCTCGATATTTTTAGGCCATATCATGATTCACGATATATATTGCGATATTTTGCCTTAGCCTTGAATGAACACTTGATACATATAATCACAGCAGTATGATGATTCTATGCGTCTACATTAAAACATTCTTGTTCATACTGCATTAATATATGCTCATTTTAAACTTTCATGCAGAGAGGGAAATCACAACTAAGTCAATTGACCAAAACTGTATTTTATTAAACAGTTATTAAGCAAGGGCACAAACATTCATGTAATTTCAAAACAGAAAGTGCAAGATTGTCAGAGACATTTTAAAACAAGCTATGAGTGCACTTTTGTGCATGATGTCACTAAGATGACATATCAAAACAACACTAAATTAAAATGTTTTTTTTTTGTACAGAACGCCGATACAATTGTTAAAAAAAAATAAAGTACACTTTTGTGCACACAATATATTTCAATAAGTGTCACATAAGAATGAGCTGCATATCAAATAGTATATGTCCTACAGTGTTGTGAAAATAGTTGCTTCGGCATTTTGTGTGTGTGGCACCCAACGGAGATGTTTGAAGCACTCTTCATTCTCTAGCTGGGTGACTTTTCAAATGATGCTACAAATTACCAGCGCTGCTACTTTTGGTAGCAACGCTTCTGCCGTATAAATGTTGAACATGTTCCTGCTTGAAGCCAAACCACCGCCAGACGACGCATCCAGTACTGTTTTTCTTGGGAATTAATTCTTACTCCATTTGTTACCAGATTTGCACCGTCTCTCTCTCTATTACCACTCGTAACACACCGTTAGCATCCTAGCTAATGTTACCCATGTTGCTACCTCTCTGCTCTGGGAGGGCTTGTGATGTTGCACATGTGACGTATGTAAGAAGGTGTGCTTGTTTTAAGTGTCTGTGAGAAGGAGAGTCAAGAAAGAGGGAGAAACGCATGCAGTTTAATGCCCGCAGCTAAAAGCAACTGTCTGAGAACGTATACTCGAATATCACAATAGAGTCATTTTCTATATTGCACAGAGACAAACCCGCGATATATCGAGTATATCGAGTATATCGATATATCGCCCAGCCCTAGTACGAACACATTTGACTTCCTACTTACGGAGTTCTACACCCCCATCTTTGCCTGTCCCGTGCTGCCCAAAAGATTCTGGGAAATGTGTTTTTTTTTTTCAGACCCGGCCAACGCTAAAGCGCCGGGAAAATTAACTACACTAACCAGGTTTTTGTAGTTAATTTGTAGTTTAGCTTGGTTGGTAGAGTGGCCGTGCCAGCAACTTGAGGGTTGCAGGTTCGATTCCCGCTTCCGCCATCCTAGTCACTGCCGTTGTGTCCTTGGGCAAGACACTTTACCCACCTGCTCCCAGTGCCACCCATACTGGTTTGAATGTAACTTAGATATTGGGTTTCACTTTGTAAAGCGCTTTAAGTCACTAGAGAAAAAGCGCTACATAAATATAATTCACTATTGTGAAGACATTAAAATCACAATACCGTTCCATCCCTACAGACTAGTATTTTTGTTTATATATATATCATATAATCTAAGATACGGGCAGCACGGTGACACGGGTTCGTGCGTCTGCCTCACATCACGAAAGTCTTTGGTTCGATGCTGCCCTCGGGATCTTTCTTTGTGGAGTTTGCATGTTCTCCCCGTGACTGCGTGGGTTCCCTCCGCGTACTCCGGCTTCCTCCCACCTCCAAAGACATGCACCTGGGGATAGGTTGATTGGCAACACTTGATTGACCCAAGTGTGTGAATGTGAGTGTGAATGTTGTGTGTCTATCTGAACTTTTTGTTACAAACTCAACTCGTTGTGTTTGGAGGAAGAAGAATACTGAGTTGCATCCCAAGAACACCACACCTACTGTGAAGCATGGGGGTGGAAACATCATGCTTTGGGGCTGTTTTTCTGCTAAGGGGACAGGACGGCTTATCCGTGTTAAGGAAAGAATGAATGGGGCCATGTATCATGAGATTTTGAGATAAAACCTCCTTCCATCAGTGAGAGCTTTGAAGATGAAACGTGGCTGGGTCTTCCAGCATGATAATGATCCCAAACATACCGCCCGGGCAACGAAGGAGTGGCTACGTAAGAAGCATTTGAAAGTCCTGGAGTGGCCTAGCCTGTCTCCAGACCTCAACCCCATAGTAAATCTGTGGAGGGAGTTGAAAGTCCGTGTTGCTCGGCGACAGCCCCTAAACATCACTCCTCTCGAGAAGATCTGCATAGAGGAATGGGGCAAAATACCAGCTACTGTGTGTGCAAACCTGGTAAAGACCTATAGTAATCGTTTGACCTCTGTTATTGCCAACAAAGGTTATATTACAAAGTATTGAGTTGAATTTTAGTTTTTGACCAAATACTTATTTTCCACCATAATTTACAAATCAATTCTTTAAAACTCCTACAATGTGAATTCCTGGATTTTTATTTCACATTCTGTCTCTCACAGTTGAAGTGTACCTATGATGAAAATTACAGACCTCTGTCATCATTTTAAGTGGGAAAACTTGCACAATCGGTGGCTGACTAAATACTTTTTTGCCCCACTGTATATATTTGCTAAATTTCCCCCAGGGATCAATAAAGTACTTTCTATTCTATTCTATATATCACTAAGCTTTTGAACTTTTTGTTGTGAAAATCTCCTTCTGCGTCTGTGGAAACACTTCCCACCCAAACTGCTTGGTGCCTCGTCTGAGCTGCTGTGACGTAGATTACCATAGCAACTAATTAGATGACCATAATAACTAACTAGATTACCATGGTAATTAATTAGGTTACCATAGTAACTGGTATACCAGCCATAAACGCAGATTCCAACCATTGAAATACTTTGTATAGTTGAAGACTTACGGTCATTAGAAAACATGACAGCACATCATAATGGCAGCTACACTTTCCATCTTAAAGATCTAAAAAAATTATTTGGGAATGTCCATCGGGCCAGATTTAAAAGCTTAACGGGCCACATGATAATGGCTTTCACTATGTAAAGCGCTTTGAGTTGCTAGAGAAAAGCGCTATATAAATATAGTTCACTTCACTTCACAAAAAAAGACAAATTAGAATTTTAATTCCTTTAAAAAAAATGTGGTTTGAATCCGTAAATTACACATTTTTATATCAACTTCTTTTTGCATGAGAAAAATAGCCTCAATTATAGCCTCTTTATATTTATTCAGTCAGTAATTCAAAGTCCGTGACACCATTAATTGTGCGTTGCAGTCAAGGAATAATTTCAGATCAATCAGTCTGCCGTGTGGGATTTAGAGTGTGTGGTTTGTGAGGAGGGGAGGACGAATTAACCATTCCAGGATCTGTCATGGTGACATTTGTGTCCCCTGGCGGAGCAGCGGGGGTCCTCTTTACCCCTGTAACCTTCAACTTTCAGCCTTAACCCCCTTCAGGCCCCCTCTCGTGTCCACTACACACCCAGCAAGAGAGTGAGACAAGTATAAGTAGTTTGGTGAGAGGGAGGGAGGACTGCAAAAAAAAAAGGAACGTTAAGAAATAAATAAAGCTGGACAGAATATCCAAAATCAGGCAGAAATGTTGTGGGGGTGTAGGAACTAAAGAGAATAGACACTGGGAATTACTGTATTATTCTGCCAGTTGACATTTACTGAGAAGGACTTACAATTTGCTCTCATCCTCAGTAAATAGAACAATCAACCGTCACTCACCCATGTCTTTATTAGAGCCATTTGATCGGGTTTGTTTATATATTTCATTTCAATTTAATGGCAGCAAATGTAAAGCAGTCCTAACTGTGCCATCATTGGGTTCAAAGATGGTGAGAGCGTTGCTGCTTTTTGTTTCCAATGCTGCTCTTTTCCACAGGGGGCCCGTGAAATGATCCAATTGGATTATGTAAGGAATTATGGCTTCGACTGCGTCCTGCCATCCGTTTGTCCATTGAATTCCAACTCTGTCTCTCTCGCACGCTTTTTCAAGCAGCCGTAAAGCCTCTATCCACACCGAGTATTATTTTATGACCTCCTTCCTAAAGTTAATATCTCTTATGACAATGTTAGGAAATATCCTGCTCTCCTGCCGTTTTATGTGTAAAGTAGTTTAGCACTGTGGAACGCGCTTAAGTCGCCAAGCCGTCTGTGTTTGAACTCATCGTCAAGTCCACTAGAGGTGGTGGGAAATAATCGTTTTTAGATGCATCGCATTTCGAACATGGGCGATTATAGGACCGATTAGTAAACATCAATAATTGATTTTTATATTGTAAATAAAATATGCTGACAGTTCTAAAATTTGGACTGCAGCAAGCAACTCACTGAGACATCCGGCCAGCTCCTTATGGTCCAGTTTTGCACACATTTCCATTGATTTAATAAATGTGGGAATTAATCTGAACTGTTTCTTATTCCAAATTATTTTTTTTAAAGTTGCAGTGATAAACACTTATTTAGTGAAACTAAAAGAAATGTAAAACTGCATCAATGTACATAAATTAAATATGCATCAATAATCGATTTTTATTCAAATCATACCTCCTGAATCGTAAACGTAATCGTGAGGTGACCAAAGATTCCCACCTCTACTGTCCAACCATGTTGTTGTCGTTGTCATTAAAAAGTGCTTGCTTAATTCAACGTCGACTTACATGGTCGGCCGCTTTTCTCGACTTAAAATTTGAGGTCGAAAAGAGTTGTTTCTTTAAAAGTGGTTCAGTTACATTTCGGATTGTTGCACCTCGGTTTTTGTCAGCGATCCGTTCCAAAAAGTCAGACTAAGACCGAATCGTTTAAAAATTGAAAAAAGGGCCGGGCGATATATCGATATATGTGATATATCACGGGTTTGTCTCTGTGCCAGTGTTAATTTTGACAGCAAAATTTGATTTAGTTTTAGTAATAGTCTTTTGACTAAAATGTAATTTTAGTTTTAGTCATAATTTAGTTATTTAAATTGTTTTAGTTTTAGTCTAGTTTTAGTTGACAAAATATCATAAGAATATAGTCGACGAAAATTTCAGTAGATTTAGTCGACTAAACTTTTCCTCCAATTTCTGAAAGTCAAAGCAAAACAGGGGAAAAATCATCGATACAAGTCGTATTTTGATGAAAATCATGTCTCAAATTTAGTATTTCACGAGTAAGCCGTGTAATAAACGGGATAACGTCGAGTGAGTTGTATGTTGTGGAAAATGCTTACATGTGTGTGGATTTCGGGGTCATACGACTGTAAATGTCGCTTTAAGTTTGTTGTGTTTTCCCCCGTAATCCTCGCGCTGCATTTCTTACACTGCGTCTTGTTATCTTTGACGTCAAATATAACATTTCCCCATATGTCCTCTCTCCTCTTCCTCCCCGGCGTTGACATGTTGTCTTCTGGAGCACATTCCCGGGTCAGTCTCAAACGCAAACTACGTTTAAGTAACTTCCTTACCACGTCGCTCTAATTGGTTCTCTTCCCAACTCCTCCCGCCTCTTCCTAACGAAATGAGTTCCGATTGGATCTCGTCTCTGGCAGACATTTTCGTGTCGTTTTTATTCGT
The DNA here is from genome assembly GCF_033978795.1 of Nerophis ophidion. Lineage (NCBI taxonomy): Eukaryota > Metazoa > Chordata > Actinopteri > Syngnathiformes > Syngnathidae > Nerophis > Nerophis ophidion. The sequence goes on along the minus strand of NC_084632.1, from coordinate 21,421,001 downwards.
TGATGACTATGTCAATACACCTCGTCATCGTCTTAGTCCACATAAATTATTTTGTATTTAGTTATTGTCTCGTTTTATTCAGAAAAAAAAGGTCGTTGATGATAACTATGACGAAAATTTTTCGTCAACAAAATTGACACTGCTCTGTGCGATATAGAAAATGACTATATCGTGATATTCAAGTATACGTTCTCACGCAGTTGCTTTTAGCTGCGGGCATTACACTACAGGCTCTTCCCACTCCTTGTGTCTCCTCACAGACAGCAACCGCAGAAACTTACATACGTCACATACTGTCACGTCGTACGTCACATACGTATACGCCCTCACGGAGCAGAGAGGCAGCAGACTGGGTAACGTTAGTTGTGATGCTAGCGAAGCCGTGCGAGTGGTAATACGAGAGAAAGAAGGTGTGAATGGAGGAAAAAATAATTCCCAAGAAAAACAACAAGGGGTCCATCGTCTGGCGGTGGTTTGGCTTTAAGCGGGAATATGTCGAATAGACAACTTTAATTTGTCAAGTGTGGGGCACAAGCGTTGCTACCAAAAGTAGCATTACTACTTATGTGTAGCATCATTTGAAAAGTCACCTGCTAATAACTTTAATAAATACAGTTTGGGTCAATTGACTTAGTTGTGATTTCCTTCTCTGCATGAAAGTTTAAAATGAGCATATATTAATGCAGTATGAACAAGAATGTTTTAATGTAGACACATAGAATCATCATACTGCTGTGATTATATGCATCAAGTGTTAATTCAAGGCTAAGGCAAAATATCGAGATATATATCGTGTATCGCAGTATGGCCTAAAAAATATCGAGATATTAAAAAATGGCCATATCGCCCAGCCCTAATTGAAAACATTTTCTTTTCCCTTAAGAAACGATGTCATTACAATTAATCTGTCCCGGACTTTTCTATCAAGGTTTTTCTTTCAGTGGCCACATCACGTGGTGACTAATGGTGTGTTCCATTTGTACTGGGAAGCCGGAATTTGCGAGTTCCTTGCCGGAATTTCAACTGGAAAGCCCCCGAGGTCGGATTTTCGACACAGAAAGTCGGAGCATTCATACCACCCCCGAGTTGGCTGCTCTGGATTTTACCAATGAAGTCCACTTCCATAATATCCATTATTAGCACATCTGATTAGTATTTGCCGCAGTAAATCAGCCATATACAATGTATTTTGGGACATCTGCTAGTTAAGTCTATTTCGTGTGGTATATACGCTGTACATCACTAGCAATAGCCTCTGTTTTTCTTCTTCATCCACTATGTTTAAAGGTTGCAGAAAGAGTGCACATTTTCCCATAAGTTGTACATATTCAGACAGGGCAAGCACAAAAATAGCTTTTGTGGATTTGGCCATCTTGATTTTCAATCTCGTAACTGCAACGCTCACAAGCGGGCTGTGATGTAATTCCCAGCTACGACTTCCATCTTCCGAGGTAAATGGAACGCAACATTATTCTGCACTCAATAACAAAAGCACAGCGAGAGACGGAGTCTCCAACAGGTGGGATTTTTTGGTCACTCAATTGTACTAATATTTAGTTACTTTATCTAAGCTTGAATTAAAATGTAATAAGCACTTATTCATCTGTTGTTTAGCTTCTTTATATTAGTCTTTGGAAAAACTACACGTGTGTATCAATCCAACACCAAGTGGTTACCAATGCTGATAGCTACATGTTTTTAAATCTTTGAATGATTAAATATAACATTGTTAAGGCTTTGAATGATAAAATGTTTGATCACCATTAGAATTAGACACAAACACAGGATGGCTGTATAACAATATCAATGACATATTTTAATCATTTCCTTATTCATTTTTAACATATACAATATTTTGAGCATTTTATCCAAGTAAATAGAGTAAAATACCTAAACATAAGCAATACCTACAATTGGCTCTGATTAGAATCATTACATTTTTGCCCCTAAATCCCTCCTGTTGCCAGGGACTTTGTTTCCCGAGTTTTTAAACACTAACAAAAAAAACAAACAAAAAAAACAACAACTTTGTAAACAGAAAAATTATCCATCTAATTACTGTAGTATCGGCCTTTACTGATAAAACATTTGGTTCTTGATCATTGTTCGTAGAGAATGAAGAGTGCTCGAAACTATGCAAGTCAACATCTCCGTTTGTGCCCGAGCCATTATTTCCAGATCAACATAGTATGAAAAAAATAGTCAACAACAGAAGGAGATAACGTCCGCAGGAGCCTACCACATAGCGAAGGACATAAACAATTTGATTTCCTATTATGCAGCTCATTTTTATTTGAAACTTATTCAAAATATCTTGTGTGACATCATGCACAAAAGTGCACTTTATTTGTTTTAAACTATTGCAGTTGCATTCTGTACAAAAAGTGCACTTTAATGTAGTTTTGTTTTTTTATATGTCATCTTAGTGACATTATGCACAAAAGTGCACTAATAGCTTGTTTTAAAATGTCTCTGACAATCTTGCACTTTCTGTTTTGAAATGACATGATTGTTTGTGCCACTGCTTAATAACTATTTAATAAATACAGTTTTGGTCAATTGACTTAATTGTGGTTTCCCTCTCTGCATGAAAGTCTAAAATTTGCATATATTAATACAGTATAAAGAAGAATGTTTTAGACACATATAATCATACTGCTGTGATTATATGCATCAAGTGTTCATTCAAGGCTAAGGCAAAATATCGAGATATGTATCGTGTACCGTAACATGGCTTGAGAATATTCAGATATTAATAAAAGGCCATATCGCCCAGCTCTACATGGAAGACAATGTGTCCACTTAGTCCTTTCCCTGTGTGGGTGAAATAAGCGTGTGAACCCCATTCGAAGTCCTCATCTTTTTAGTATTACTGTTAAATAAATGTTTCCTCAAGGCAGTGAAAATTAATAGTTAATTTTTTGCAATGGAGTTTCTCAAATCACTTAGAAATCATTTCACCCTCCCCAAAAAATGCACAAATAAAGGTAGTCAAGGTCTTTAATATTAGTCCATGGCTAAAATGAATGCAAATAGACAAGCAACGGTTAGTTTCGTTTTTGATTTTGGCGAATAACAACCGCTTATTTTGATGTCCGTCCGCCAGTCAGATTGTTCCACTCATACTTGCCAACCCTCCCGGATTTTCCGGGAGACTCCCGAAATTCAGCGCCTCTCCCGAAAACCTCCCGGGACAAATTTACTCCCGAAAATCTCCCGAAATTCATGCGGAGCTGGAGGCCACGCCCCCTCCAGCTCAATGCGGACCTGAGTGACGTGTATAAAGAGCGTGTCAGCCCAATGACGTTCTAACTGTAGAATGATCGAGGGCGAGTCCTTTGTTTCTTATGTGGGTTTATTGTAAGGCAGTTTCATTAACGTCCTCCCAGCGCGGTAAAACACACAACAACAGCAGTCCGTTTTCGTCTGCCGTAAAGCAGTTCGTCTTCCAAACAGCAATGTTGTGACACTCTTAAACAGGACAATACTGCCATCTACTGTACATGCATATGGTTAGAAAAACAAGGATGGACAATTCAACCCTTAAGTCAACAATGAGTAGATGAGTGTTATGTGTGTG
>NC_084632.1:21339921-21412421 GCF_033978795.1 Nerophis ophidion | reverse complement strand
TTATGAAGTTTGGTTCTTTTATGAATCTATTATGGGTCTACTGAAAATGTGACCAAATCTGCTGGGTCAAAAGTATACATACAGCAATGTTAATTTTTAGTTACATGTCTCTTGGCATGTTTCACTGCAATACGGCGCTTTTGGTAGCCATCCACAAGCTTCTGGTTGAATTTTTGACCACTCCTTTTAACAAAATTGGTGCAGTTCAGCTAAATTTGTTGGTTTTCTGACATGGACTTATTTCTTAAACATTGTCCATACGTTTAAGTCAGGACTTTGGGAAGGCTATTCTACAACCTTAATTCTAGCCTGATTTAGCCATTCTTTTACCACTTTTGATGTGTGTTTGGGCTCATTGTCCTGTTGGAACACCCAACTGCAGCCAAGACCACAACTCCGAGCTGATGATTTTCAGTTGTCCTGAAGAATTTGGAGGTAATCCTCTTTTTTCACTGTCCCATTTACTCTCTGTAAAGCACCAGTTCTGTTGGGAGCAAAACAGGCCCAGAACATAATACTACCACCACCATGCTTTACCACCACCATGCTTGGCGATAGGAATGGTGTTCATGGGATTAAATGCCTCATCTTTTCTTCTCCAAACATGTTGCTGAGTATTGTGGCCAAACAGCTACATTTTTGTTTCATCTGACATCACATGGATAAAGATAAGACCTTCTGGAGGGAAGTTCTGTGGTCAGTTTCTACTTATCAGTGAAAGCGATGCGCTCATCTAAAAAGTCCTGAGCTTTCTGTGGAGAGTCAAAGTAAAACTTCTCATTCCCAAATGAAACTTGGAGACGGGCAGGATGCAGAAGACAGAATTTGATTCCTTTCAGGTAAAGAGCGTGTTTAATAGCGGTGAATACAGCCCGTTTTTTAGCCAGAGCAGCTCTGATGTCTTGATACACTCTGACCTCGGATCCTCTGTACTCCATCTTGTGGTGTCTCGTCCACCTGAGGACGTTTTCTTTAACTTGGAAACATAGACATTTAACGATAAAGGTCCTCGGATTTGAAGCACCGGAGTCACCTGGTCTGGGGCCGAAGGCACGATGAGCTCTCTTGATCAGCGTCACAAGCAAGTCAGAAGTAAACTTTGTAGGATCTCAGTCAATCAATCAATCAATCAATAAATCAATGTTTATTTATATAGCCCTAAATCACAAGTGTCTCAAAGGGCTGCACAAACCACAACGACATCCTCGGTAGAGCCCACATAAGGGCAAGGAAAAACTCACCCCAGGTCCCTCTCGCTACCCTCTAGAATATTAATAATCCTCAAGTTAGAGCGCCTCGACCGATTCTCAAGATCTTCCACTCAGTCTCGGAGCACAGTGACATGAGTCTGTAAAGTCTTAAGAACAACATCCATCTCGGTGAGTTTGTTAAAATGTTCTCCTACTAAAACTTCAATTTTAGTAAGACGGTTGTTGAATGACATCACCTGTTGTCCCAATAAATCAACAGACTGCTTCAAGGATTACATCAAGTGTTGTATCAAGATAGCCATGTCAGCTTTGAAGCAGTCGCGTTGTTTGTTAAGAGGAACCTAAGTCCATTTTGGTGAGTGGGTTTGAATAATTCCCGGTTCTAAGCGCTCTGAGGCAGCAGGGGCAGCCATATTAGCAAGCTTAGCAGTAGTGCTGGCTGCTCAAGTTGTTGTTGTCCGATGAATTTTGGACTTCGGGCCACTCATAAATTTGTGGTACACTTTCTCTCGGAAAACGTTATTGTTTTTTTGGGATTATAAATCGCTCCGGAGTATACGTCGCACCGGCCGAAAAGGCATAGTAAAAAAAGGAAGAATAATATATATGTCGCAATTTTGGGGGAAATTTTTTGATAAAATCCAACACCAAGAATAGACATTTGAAAGTCAATTTAAAATGAATAATGAATAGTGAACAACAGGCTGAATAAGTGTACGTTATATGACGCATAATTAACCAACAGAGAAGGTGCCTGGTATGTTAACATAACATATTATGGTAAGAGTCATTTAAATAACTGTAACATATAGAACATGCTATACGTTTACCAAACAATCTGTCACTCCTAATCGATAAATCCGATGAAATAATCTTCCTCGAAGTGACTTCTAAACAACTCTGCCAACTCCAAAGGTATGCGCCGCTTCCTCTTGTCGTTTTCTGCTGCATATTTCACTACGTCCAGCTTGATCTCCTTTTCGGTCCAATATTTGTTCAGCCCTTCTCAGTTTTTATAAGTTACCGCCAACGATGAAATGATCCATTTTAGTATCTACAGCAGTAGCATATAGCAGTTAGCATTCCATGACCCACAATGCACTTCTGCCAAGACCCTCCCCCGCCAAATTCTTATTGGTTGACGTGTGTGTGACGATTGCTTACATTTTCTTTGTCTCTTCCGTGAATGAGATAAATCATATTATTTGATATTTATGGTAATGTGGTAATAATTTCACACAGAAGTCATCCTGGAGTATATGTCGCACCCCCCCAAAACTGAGAAAAAAAACTGCGACTTATAGTACGAAAAATACGGTAATCACGGATCAACCCAGAAGAAGAACACAGCTAAATCTTGTAGCATTGATGGGTAAGGAGAAAAGTTCAGTTGGAGCTATGCACTCGCATGTCTGCTCACTACATAGTCTTTTTATTAGACATTACAAATTACATGATGGTATTACGTTCACACCTCACACCAACAATGTTTTACCTAACAATCAGTAATCATGATTTCAATATTGATACAAATAATCTAAAATATGATTTTGGCCATCATTGTGCAGCACTACGTATACGCCTAAATCTCATAAATTAACACTATTTTAATCTATATAGGGAAAAAGTATGTCTTATGGCCATCGGGTGCCATCTTTCCAAATTTTTACATTATTTTATTGTTTAAATATCTCATGGCCATGAAGTGCTATCTTGCCCATTTTTCACATTTATTTTATTCATTGATGTCATTTTTTTTTGCTACATTAATTTTTTGTTTATTATGCTTTTGTTGCTTTCATATGCACATTCAATTTTTACTTGAGGTCAATGAACAGTGTTTTTAATCTACAATAATGTTTCCTCCACAAAGGGTAATTTTGAATGCGTTGGGTTATTTTTTAAATAAAACTTGGTTAAAAGATTTCAGTATAAATACTTTTTGAAAATTTTGAGCAAAAGAAACATGATCATTATGGTCACAATAACAATGATAAGACATTTTCATACAGTGGCATCCCTAGTTCAAATCATTTTTGAATTTGTGAATAAAAAATATTTAGTTTCTGAAATGATCATTAAACATGTTTTAGGTGTTATAAATGTTTTTACAGTACCTCAAATTCAAACCGCTCTTTACTGTAATTTTATTAAGCATATTGAGTTTGAGTTTTTTTCAAACATGCAAGCATGCAGCATGATACATCCTAATTTCCAGTTTTTCTTCTCAACATGTTCGTAAAGGAGTAGGAAGAAGCAGATCTTATTTAATCCTACCCCTTTTCTAGTGGGTAAAGTGTCCGCCCTGAGATCGGTAGGTCGTGAGTTCAAATCCCGGCTGAGTCATATCAAAGATTATAAAAATGATACCCATTACCTCCCTGCTTGGCACTCAGCATTAAGGGTTGGAATTGGTGGTTAAATCACCAAAAATTATTCCCGGGCGTGGCACCGCTGCTGCCCACTGCTCCCCTCACCTCCCAGGAGGTGATCAAGGGTGATGGGTCAAATGCAGAGAATAATTTCGCCACACCTAGTGTGTGTGTGTGACAATCATTGGTACTTTAACTTTAAAGTAATCACATATGCTACAGTATTTGGGTTTTAAGAAAAACTACGATCTAAGTCATTGCTTTCCATTTTCTAAAGCACTAATCAAAGAATACATATAATAATCAACTATTTGAAAGTGTTGTTTAGTAAATGTTAACTTGAAATAACAGACTTATGGTATTCACTACACCAATTACACTTTGCTTACTGCACAATGTTTGTGATGACAAGCAAAAAAAAAAAATACTTTGAGACGGAAAAAAAGTTATTCTCTTTACTCCCACAGAACGTACTGAAAAAGAAGCAAAACTATGGCCCTAAAACCTGTTATGGACCACAGTGTAGATGATCTGTACCATTGCACCTCTTGTAAACACAATTATAAATATGAACAAAATGTCAGTTGTCTGCTTAGACTTAGACAAACTTTAAAGATCCACAAGGGAAATATTTTCACACAGTAGCTCAGTTACATAGGATGGAAAGTGTAAGGATGGAAAGAATAATGCAGGTATAAAGTATACTAAAAATGTACCGTAGTAGCAATGTATTATATAACATATGTGATATTTACATGTTATATATACAGTATATGATTTATACTGCTATTTTATATTATTATGTTATATTACATTTTTATATAATATATACATTGATTGATTGATTGAAACTGTTATTAGTAGATTGCACAGTACAGTACATACTCCGTACAATTGACCACTAAATGGTAACATGTTACGTTATGTTTTTCAACTTGTTTAAAAAGTAAATTAATTCATGGTAAATAATATATAACAAATACAATGTGCAATATTACAGTATACGTAAAGGCTGCTGGCTAATATTACCTTGATCTAACATGGCAGAAATGCCTGTAACAAGATACTGCAGTTGTCAACAGTAGGTACTGCAACGGTACTGTGTATAATCCTGCAGGGGACGATCTGCCTTTCCATCCATCCATTTTCTACTGCTCATCCCTCTCTGGCCGCGGGGGTGGCTGCAGCCTATCCCAGCTGCATTCGGGCAAAAAAAATTGTGATATTAATCAAGATTTAATGGTATGAAAAAAATTAATTGTAAATCATTTTGTTTGCCATATCCTCCAGCCCTACGTCCAGCCCTCCTTGTACACTGCACCTCCGTTTTGTTGGGTTTTCCGCCTGTGAATAATGAATAATAAAGACGGCCGTGTTGGACAGAACTGCTTTGAAATTGCATTATCTAGGTGTGGTAATTTGATTTTTAAAAAGCCAAGCACGATCAGATTAAAGTGGTATTGTAGAAAGTCTATTTCTGGACAAATTATTTGAGGAATCATCCTAATTTGGTGCATTGAAATGTACTGACTGAAACTTAACTCTTATGCACCACTGTGACTTTTCTGTAGACAAACTTTTTTCTTTTACAGAACTTAAAGAATAATTTGGTTGTAAAATATCTATCAATCAATCATCCATCCATCCATTAACTACCACTTATTCCCTTTGGGGTCGTGGGGGGCACTGGTGCCTATCTCAGCTACAATCGGACGGAAGGCAGGGTACACCCTGGACAAGTCGCCACCTCATCACAGGGCCAACACAGATAGACTGACAACTTTCACACTCACATTCACACACTAAGGCCAATTTTAGTGTTGCCAATCAACCTATCCCCAGGTGCATGTCTTTGGAGATGGGAGGAAGCCAGAGTACCCAGAGAAAACCCATGCAGTCACAGGGAACACATGCAAACTCCACACAGAAAGATTGAACCCAGGACTACTCAGGACCTTCGTATTTTGAGGCAGATGCACTAACCCCTGTTCCACCGTGCTGCCATCAATCAATCAATCAAAGTTTATTTATATAGCCCTAAATCCCGAGTGTCTCAAAGGGCTGCACAAGCCACAATGCCATCCTTGGCTCAGATACCACATCAGGGAAAGAAAAAACTCAACCCAATTTGATTAACAATGAGAAACCTTGGAGGGGACCATAGATGTGGGGACCCACCCTCGGCGACCGGTGCAATGGACGTCGAGTGGATATAGCATAATAGTGTGAGAGTCCAGTCCATAGTGGATTTAGTTAACAGTGAGAGAGTCCAGTCCATAGTAGATCTAGTTACCGTAGTTTTTGGAGTATAAGTCCCTCCGGAGTATAAGTCGGACCTCCCGAAAATGCATAACATAGAAGGGAAAAAACATATATAAGTCGCACTGGAGAATAACTCGCATTTTTTGGGAAGTTTATTTGATAAAACCTAACACCAAGAATAGACATTTGAAAGGCAATTTAAAATAAATAAAGACTAGTGAACAACAGGCTGAATAAGTGTACGTTATATGACGCATAAATAACCAACTGAGAAGGTGCCTGGTATGTTAACGTAACATATTATGGTAAGAGTCATTCAAATAACTATAACATATAGAACATGCTATACGTTTACCAAGCAATCTGTCACTCCTAATCGCTAAATCCGATGAAATCTTATACGTCTAGTCTCTTACGTGAATGAGCTAAATAACATTATTTGATATTTTACTGTAATGTGTTAATCATTTCACACATAAGTCAATCCTGAGTATAAGTTGCACCCCCAGCCAAACTATGAAAAAAAGTGCGACTTATAGTCCGAAAAATACGGTAATAGTGTGAGAGTCCAGTCCATAGTGGGACCAGCTGTAGATCATCTTGAGTGGAGACAAGTCAGCTGTGCAGGGACGTCCCTAACTGATGCACAGATGAGTGGTCCACCCTGGGTCCCGACATTGGACAGCTAGCGCGTCACCAGTGGACACTGAATCTGTGCTCCACAAAGGAGAGGGGGCAGTGCAGAAAAGAAACGGCAGATCAACTGGTCTAAAATTTAACTTGAAGGCCTTAAAGGGGAACATTATCACCAGACCTATGTAAGCGTCAATATATACCTTGGTGGTGCAGAAAAAGGACCATATATTTTTTTAACCGATTTCCGAACTCTAAATGGGTGAATTTTGGCAAATTAAACGCCTTTCTTTTTATCGCTCTGTGCCGATGACGTCAGAACGTGACGTCACCGCGGTAATACAGCCGCCATTTTAATTTTCAACACATTACAAAAACCGGGTCTCAGCTCTATTATTTTCAGTTTTTTCGACTATTTTTTGGAACCTTGGAGACATCATGCCTCGTCGGTGTGTTGTCGGAGGGTGTAACAACACTAACAGGGAGGGAGGGATTCAAGTTGCACCACCGGCCCGAAGATGTGAAAGTGTCTGCCGCCAGACCCCCATTGAATGTACCAGAGTGTCTCCACATTTTACCGGCGATGACAGACATGGCACAGAGATGTATGGATAACCTGCAGAAGCATTTGCAACGATAAAGTCAACGAAATCACAAAGGTGAGTTTTGTTGATGTTGATTTATGTGCTAATCAGACCTATTTGGTTGCGGCGTGACTGCCAGCTAATCGATGCTAACATGCTACGCTAATCGATGCTAACATGCTATCTACCGGCGGTGCTAAAGCAGACATTGCACAGAGATGTATGGATAACCTGCAGATGCATTTGCAACGATAAAGTCAACGAAATCACAAAGGTGAGTTTTGTTGATGTTAACTGCCAGCTAATCGATGCTAACATGCTACGCTAATCGATGCTAACATGCTATTTACCGGCGGTGCTAAAGCAGACATGACACAGAGATGTATGGATAACCTGCAGATGCATTTGCAACTATATTACGTTTCCTTCCACCCACATTTAATGCGAAAAAAACCACTTGCCAGTCGACGGATTTAAGTTGCTCCCGTGTCACAAGATGCGAAAGTCCTGATCGTTCGGTCCGCACATTTTACCGGCGATGCTAAGGCAGTTATTCAGCCATGCTATGGCTATGAATAGCGTCAATAGCTATTCGCTCAATAGCTTCAGTTTCTTCTTCAATACTTTCATACTCCAACCATCCGTTTCAATACATGCGTAATCTGTTGAATCGCTTAAGCCGCTGAAATCCGAGTCTGAATACGAGCTAATGTTGCTATATCTTGCTGTGCTATTCACCATTGTTTGTTTACATTGGCAGCACTGTGTGACGTCACAGGGAAATGGATGGTCGCATGGCAAATAGCGAAAATCAAGCACTTTAAAGCTTTTTTTAGGGATATTCCGGGACCGGTAAAATTAAAAAAAAAAAAACTTCAAAAAATACACCAAGCCACTGGGAACTGATTTTTATTGTTTTTAACCCTTTTGAATTTGTGATAATGTTCCCCTTTAATACCACACCCTCTTGACTTGCTCCAAATGGAATGTCAATCAAAGCTGTAATTAAGTGTTTTTGGAATAATTTAGGCAAACAGATTGGACCAAAATTTCCATAAGAGTTGTTGGACCGATGCACCTACTGGGTATTAAATCAACACGTCCCCAAGAGAAAAGCAGCTGAAACCAAGAAAGACAGAAAACATGGCAGTGTGATAGTTTGAGTGTTGACGTGTGTCAAGGCCTCATCACCCTCTTCAACATGTCAACACAACCTTACTTTTCTTTCATTCTGTTGTCGACCAGATCGTTTGTGTGGATAAGATGCCCCTTAAGATGGCTAGTTAGTGCGCTGTGTACAGAGGGATTGGCCCTTTCCCCCATATACATAAAGGCTGTATTCACTAGCCTCATTACCAGGATTAGGGCTCCTTTCCTCCTTTGTGGGACTGGAGGCTGGAGTCCTCTGTAGCCAGACTCTGTCACTTTCTGTGGCCCGTGCTGGCCAGCATATGGCAGCAGCAGCCAGCAGTCTCCGCAGAGGGGCTCAGAGCTCAGAGTAAGGCCTCCTTTTGTTTCGTCCGTTATTGTTGCTCAGCGTAATGACATTTGTAGGCCGTAGGATCGGGGTGGAGGGGTTAGTCTACCCCAGGGGATAAGGAGCGAGATGGAGAGGGGTGCAAGGAGGGGGCGAGGCGAAGACATGCAGACAGACAGGAGTGTGGATTATGGAAATATGAATTGATTTTTTTCTGTTCCGTGGTAGAATAGAAAGCTCAAAGGAGAACAGACTGCAGGCTGGCTGGCACGCCGGGGTGTTCCAGGGAAACTTGACGTGAGAGGCACTTGCTCCCTCTTTCTCTCACTGGCCACCCCCCTCCTGCTCCCCTATTCCTCCCCGAGCCCCTAAGTCTCTTGATGTCTTGGTCATCTGCAGATGCCACTTGGTCACAGAGGGACAAATGGGAATATGGAAAGGAAAGGGAAACTGGCTAAAGCATATATTTGAATCTGAATTACAATAGTTTTTTTTTTTTTTTGCAATTGTAGCAGACAGATGGAAATCTGTCCATTTCCTCTCTGTTCGCAGGCCAAAGTTGTGGAAAAAAGGCAGCAGACTGAACATGCAACTCGCAGTCAAAACAGCGCACACAGACAAGTTAATTATAGCTCTCACACTGCATAATATATTGTGTTAAGTCGAAAAGATGCCCCAAACTTACAGACCTGCTTTCTCATACAGGGATCAAAAGCCCTATTTCGAGACTAAATCATTTTGTAAACCAGAACTCAGAAGTCTTTTTCAGACATGTGTTAAAGGCCTGCTGAAATTAGATTTTCTTATTCAAACGGGGATAGCAAGTCCATTCTGTGTGTCATACTTGATCATTTCGCGATATTGCCATATTTTTGATGAAAGGATTTAGTAGAGAACAACGATGATAAGGTTCGCAACTTTTGGTCGCTAATAAAAAAGCCTTGCCTGTACCGTAAGTAGCAGACGATGTGCACGTGACGTCACAGGTTGTAGGGCTACTTACATCCTCACATTGTTTATAATCATAGGCACCAGCAGCAAGAACAATTTGGACCGAGAAAGCGACGATTTCCCCATTAATTGGAGCGAGGATGAAAGTTTTGTGGATGAGGAAAGTTAGAGAGAAGCACAAAAAAAAGAAGAAAAAAAAAAGAAAAGGCGACGGCAGTGTGAGCAATTCAGCTGTTATTAGACACATTTTGTGATGATTGATTGGCATAGTAATGCCGGGTTTGTCCCTCCGTGGATGCGTCGACAAGAACACAACAAAGGTAAGATCTTAAAATATTTATTTAACAAAAAGAGAGCTCTGAACAGAAACACTGGAGCTAATAAAAAGGCAAACCAAAAAAGCTAGTATGAAAACTAAGAGGTACAAATAGACAACTAAAATGGCACGTAGGCACAAAAAGATAAAACAAATCATCAGTATGTAAACTGGAATAAACAAGGGGCTTAGCGTTAGAAGCTAGCGTGAATATAAGCATAGAGAAGTAGCAGTCGTCACCTGTTGCATGAGAGCAAATTTATGGACCCAGACTGAACAAAGAAAAGAGGAAGGCTTATATAGGGAGTAATCAAGGAGAACCAGGTGTGTGTAGAAAACGAGGAGCAGGTGAAAGCAATGTGTAACCATGGTAACGGACTAAACAGGAAGTGAGTGGGTCAGAAGAGAATGCAACCATGATGGAAAAATAAACATGTGAAGATCCGAGTCACGGATTGCAACACATTTACTAGGATAATTCTGGAAAATCCCTTATCTGCTTATTGTGTTAATAGTGTTTTAGTGAGATTATAAAGTCATACCTGAAAGTCGGAGGGCTGAGGTGAACGCCAGTGTCTCTGAGAGAAGCCAATGGAGGAGCCAAGATCACAGCTGCCTTTTTGACAGCTGCAGGAGGAGGTCGCATAATCCACTCAATTCTCTGCTAAGAGCTGACTTAATATCACAATTTTCCCATCCAAAAACTTGCTGGTTGACGTAGAGAAACATGATCCCTTGACCGCTCTGTGTTAAAGATTTTACAACAAACAAAGAAACACCGGCTGTGTTTCAGTTGCTAAAGGCAGCTGCAATCCACCGCTTTCCACCAACAGCATTGTTCTTTATAGTCTCCATTATTAATTGAACAAATTGCAAAAGATTCAGCAACACAGATGTCCAAAACACGGTGTAATTATGCGATGAAAAGAGACGACTTTTAGCCGTGAGTGGGGCTGGGCAGAAATGTCCGCTCCAACCAATAACGTCACAAGCTCGCGCCAACATAAGCGTCATCATTCCGCGACGTTTTCAACAGGATAACTCGCGGGAAATTTAAAATTGCAATTTAGTAAACTAAAAAGGCCATATTGGCATGTGTTGCAATGTTAATATTTCATCATTGATATATAAACTATCAGACTGAGTGGTCGGTAGTAGTGGGTTTCAGTAGGCCTTTAAAGTAGTCTCGGAATTGCCGTAGTCTTCAGTTAAAACAATAATTTATTTAAGGGACAATGGAGGTAATTCAGGTCTAAATCAAGATTTAAGTTCAATCTGTCCGAATTGAGTAACAGCTTTATATGTCACTGTACGTGGCAAATAAGCCTAAGAACACTTCCCAATGAATGGTAAATGGGTTGTACTTGTACAGCACTTTTCACCTTTTTTTTTAAGGTACTCAAAGCGCTTTGACACTATTTCCACATTCACACACACACATTCACACACTGATGGTGGGAGCTGCCATACACGGCGCTAACCAGGACCCCTCAGGAGCAAGAGTGAAATGTCTTGCTCAAGGACACAGCGGACGTGACTAGGATGGTAAAAGGTGGGGTTTGAACCAGTAACCCTCAGATTGCTGGCATGGCCACTCACCCAACTTCGCCACGCCGCCCCCATAGCCCTGCATATGACAACTGAATATAATTTACCTGCACCTTTTGCATTCAATTAAATTCAATTTAATTAATCAATGATTTCCTTTTGATAATTAAATTTTTTTCATGATTTTACATGCCATTATTTTATGCATCTGTGTTGCACTTTGCACAGAATGTGCTCCCCTAATCAATTTGCCGTGCCTTAAAAATGGATTACATAAATTACCTAAATGATGCTAAAAGACCACCGATACCAAATTGAAGATTGTTCAACAATATCTTTCTGAATGAATGTTAGTTAATCTTAATCTAATTAATCTTCCAAAACACGATTTTAGTATTGTTGATGACCTTAGTCTGAGATTGTATAGTCTGGAACTAGAGACGTCCGATAATATCGCAGTGCCGATATTATCGGCCGATAAATGTTTTAAAATGTAATATCGGAATTTATCTGTATCAGTTTCTGAAAGTAAAATGTATGACTTTATAAAACGCAGTTGTACCGAGTGGTAAATGGACGTAACGGAGAAGTACAGAGCGCCAATAAACCTTAAAGGCACTGCCTTTGCGTGCCGGCCCAGTCACAAAATATCTACAGCTTTTCAAACACAAGTGAATGCAATTCATACTTAGTCAACATCCAGACAGTTCACACTGAGAGTGGCCGTATAAACAACTTTAACATTGTTACAAATATACGCCACACTGTCAACCCACACCAAACAAGAATGACAAACATATTTCGGGAGAACATCCGCACCGTAACACAACATAAACGCAACAGAACAAATACCCAGAACCTCCCTTGCAGCACTAACTCTTCCGGGATGCTACAATATACACCCCCAGCTATCCAAACCCTGGCCCCCCAACCGCCCACCTCAACCTCCTCATGTTCTCTCAGGTAGTGCATGTCCCAAATTCCAAGCTGCTGTTTTGAGGCATGTTAAAAAAAATAATGCACTTTGTGACTTCAATAATAAATATGGCAGTGCCATGTTGGCATTTTTTTCCATAACTTGAGTTGATTTATTTTGGAAAACCTTGTTACATTGTTTGATGCATCCAGCGGAGCATCACAACAAAATTAGGCATAATAATGTGTTAATTACACAACTGTATATATCGTATCGGTTGATATCGGAATCGGTAATTAAGAGTTGGACAATATCGGAATATCAAATATCGGCAAAAAAGCCATTATCGGACATCTCTCTCTGGAACTAGTTATTCTGAACAGTGCATCCAGAAAGTATTAAAAGTACTTTCACTTTTACATTCATTTCTTACTTTAACTATTATACAGATAATACCCAATAATGACAATGTGTAACGTTTTGTTTTAATTTATGCAAAGGTATAAAAAAAAAATCAAAAAACACCTGTACATAAGTATTTACAGCCTTTGCTCAATACTTTGTTGATGCACCTTTGGCCGCAATTATAGCCTTGAGCCTTTGTGAATATGATGCCAGAAGCTCAGGACACATGTCTTTGGGCAGTTTGGCCCATTCCTCGTTGCAGCACCTTTCAAGTTCCATCAGGTTGGATGGGAAGCGTTGGTTTTCATGTAGGATGTCTCCGTACATTGCTGCATACATCTTTCCCTCTATCCTGACTCGTTTCCCAGTTCCTGCTGCTGAAAAACATCCCCACAGCATGATGCTGCCACCACCATGCTTCACTGCAGGGATGGTTTTAGCTTGGTGCTGAGCGGTGCTTGGTTTCTTTCAAACATGATATCTGGCATTCACGCCAAATAATTCAATCTCTGTGTAATCAGAACAGAACATTTGGTTTCTCATTGTCTGTAGAGTCATTCAGGTGCATTTTGGCATACATCTTACTCCGCTTTTTACTTTTGACTGGCTTCCATCTGGCCACTATAACCATACAGAACTTATCGGTGGATTGCTGCAGAGATGGTTGTCCTTCTGGAAAGTTCTCCTCTCCACAGAGGATTGCTGTAATGTAAAGAGACATCCTGGATGAGAACCAAGGGTTCCCATCCAACCTGATGGCGATTGAGAGGTGCTGCAAAGGCGAATGAAACGGGCACACACACACACACACACACACACACACACACACACACACACACACACACACACACACACACACACACACACACACACACACACACACACACACACACACACACACACACATTTACTGTATATGTATATACAGTGGGGCAAAAAAGTATTTAGTCAGCCACCGATTTTGCAAGTTGTCCCACTTAAAATGATGACAGAGGTCTGTAATTTTCATCATAGGTACACTTCAACTGTGAGAGACAGAATGTGAAATAAAAATCCAGGAATTCACATTGTAGGAGTTTTAAAGAATTGATTTGTAAATTATGGTGGAAAATAAGTATTTGGTCAACCATTCTTAGCTCTCACTGATGGAAGGAGGTTTTGGCTCAAAATCTAACGATACATGGCCCCATTCATTCTTTCCTTAAGACGGATCAATCGTCTGGTCCCCCTAGCAGAAAAACAGCCCCAAAGCATGATGTTTCCACCCCCATGCTTCACAGTAGGTATGGTGTACACTGTTCTCTTCCACACCTTTCTTTGCACTTTTATATTTTTTTATATATTTACACATTGTTTTCTTGCATGCACACATCGCACTGTATGGACTGGCCTCAATCTCGTTCCCCTGCGTAATGACAATAATGCTGATTCTGATCCTGAAGTTTGACGTGGCCATCACTGCAGCTAATGGGGGTCCTCAATTGCAAAAACCGCCAACAATACTCCATTTATGTATCGCGATCTAAATATTAACAATGTATTTATTAGCGATAACTTTTTTGCCCAAGTGGGCTAAATTGGAATAAAAACATCTGTTCGAGGGCCGAAAGCGGACTACTGCGGAGGTTTGAAGTTGCGGAGCCAAGGCGCATGATGAGTGTGTCAGCACGTACACACAGAGCACATACAAGCAGAGACGGTGTGGTGGGGAAGAATGGCACTTATACTGGTTAATAAAAGAGGCTTCAAAGGTAACACATGCTGTAAGCACTGCTTTAAAACATGCCTTGCCAAAGGTGGCATTGAAGTATTTCAATCCCTTCTTCAAACTTAGGTAAACATTTAATTAACAAACCTCCAAACTTGTACAGGGAGTTTAAAGAGTGACAAGTAACAGTTAATGTTGTTAACTTACCCTCCTGTTGTGCACATACACACACGTAGACGCGCACACAGCTGGTTGGCTTATTGCCACTTGGCCAATTAAAAGCACAATTCTAATTCTAATCCAAGTGAGATGCCTGAATTTTTTTTAAATTCCTACAATTTGTGTTATATCATGAACAATGGGTGTTTTACTAGCTGCATGTTTTGTCTGTTCAGTTTTAGCCATGGTATTGTCAAATTACACACACACACACACACACACACACACACACACACACACACACACACCCTCTGTACAATGTACACTCTGTGTAAACGTACACCCTATACACTCTGTAGAAATGTGACTCCATACAGTGGGTGAAATTAATATCTACATGAAAAAAACAGGGTGGTTGGTGGAATGGGTTATTGCACCGATGAGAAGGCAGTTATGAGGGTCAATGGGGCAGTCCGTTCAGGGTGATTATGGCCCTGAGGAAGAAGCTGTTCTTTAGCGTGTTTGTCTTGGTTTTAATGCACCTGTAGCGCTTCCCAGAGGGTAGCAGGTGGAACAGGTGAGAGCCAGGGTGGGTGCTGTCCTTGATGATGGCACTGCTCTGTTGAGGCAGCTGGAGGTGTAGATGTCCATCATAGAGGGGAGAGGGCGTCCGATGATCTTCTGAGCCGTCTTGACCACTCTTTGCAGCCTCTCCCTGTCTGTTGCAGTGCAGCTGTCATACCATACTGTAATACAGTAGCTCAGCAGGCTCTCGTTGGACGAGCGGTAGAAGGTCAGCAGCAGGTCAGGCTTCAGGTTGTACTTCCCGAGGACTCTCAGGAAGTGTAGCCGCTGCTGAGCTTTCTTGATGATTGATGTGGTGTTGACTGTCCAGGAAAAGTCGTTAGAGAACTTGCCGTATTTTTTTATTAAAATGTAAGAAAAAAAAAAAATGAAATTAAAATTCTTGTTCTTGCCTTACTCGGCCATCGACCAGATGTTTTTAGCTCAATGTGGCCCCCCTGGGCAAAAAAAATATCGCCAATAAATAAATTGTTCATATTTAGGTCACGGGATATGAGTATTGTTGGCGGTTTTTGCAATTGATTACCCCCTTTAGCTGCAGTGATGGCCACGTCAAACTTGCCGTATTTTCAAATTAAAATGTAAAAAACAAACAAACAAACAAAAAAACTTGTTATTGTCTTACATAAGGAAAGTGAATGATAGGCAACAATTGGAAAAAAAAAAATAAAGAAAAATGTGTCGTTTCTCTTTTAGATGAGTGAACTTCCAAATCAGGTCATTTTTGGCCCAAAACTTTCAGGAGTCTACTCAGAATTTAAAATTTCAGAGAGTCAAGCAGATATCTAAATAGGGAGATAGCAGCTATCAGAAGGAAAATTCACGTTTTGGAAAGACCCAGTCAGAGTTCAGAGCTAAATCCAATTGAAAATCTATATGGTGCCCTGAAGGAGGGTTATACACAGGAGATGCCTTTTTTAATCTTTTGACCTAAGGGATCCACCAGTTGGCCCCCTTTTTTCTGTTGAAAACGTTCAATATTGCACTAGGGTAAAAAAAATGCAATCATATTAAAAACAGTCGGTGCAGGAATGTATCAAAACATGCATTTTACTGCCTCACTTCTTTCTTCATGTTCTTCACTTATGTCATATCCTATCCTCCCTTCAAACTGTTCAGCCCCTCACGTTGCAATATATTATAAATTGCACATACATAGTCTTTGCATCCGCAATAATTTACAACATCCGGAGAGGAACAAACTAAATATTGAATAATATATTACATGGTCTTCTCTGGGCTCTGAACTGTAGATGATTTTAACTCTCCATGGCTATTTCACAAATTCTAATAGGGCACACCTTTGATCTCCTCGTTCTATACTGTGCCTGGATTGCCATAAAACATGCTGTTTTTCATTTATGTCAAGGCCACAGTAGGTGGGGGGGCTCATCCCAAAGGGAAATATTTTTGCTTTGATAAGGGTTTACACATTGCCGTGTTTAATCTATTAGCTAAAATGTAATGCAGAGCAGGATTTATGCTGAGAAGACATATAATAAATTACCTTTCTTTCTAGTAGGTGTAATCTTTCCTCCCTACTAAGATTTTCAAAGTGCATTTTAGACGAGATGGTGACTAAAGCAGTCGGCCGGGCAGGAGATTATTCCATCCATCCATCCATTTTCTACCGCTTATTCCCTTTTGGGGTCGCGGGGGGCGCTGGCGCCTATCTCAGCTACATTTTGCCAAATCAGTTCTTAGAAGTCATATTGTAGCGATTTGGATTCGATGGATGGATACGTTTTTCACCCTTCATAGCTTTAAATTTGGCCTTAAAATCAACAGTAGATTTGGTTGTCAATGTCATAACACTAAATCACGGGTCGGAGACCCAAAATATTGAAAGAGCCATATTGGACCAAAAATACAAAAAAAAAAAATCTGCCTGGAGCGGCCAAAAATGTTAAGCTTTATATAAGTGTTATAATGAAGGCAACGCATGATGTGTCTATATTAGCTGTATTAGCCTACTAGCAAAGGATGATGAAACATCTTTATTTACAGAAATGTTGTATTTTAATATTTACTCTACACATTTTTGCAACATTGGAAATCAGTAAAATGGAAAACGTCTCACAGGATGAGATAACTTCTGGAAATTACTGGCTTAGAATGGCCAAAGCTATAGTTGTGTGTGTCCAGGTTTAAGGAAACGGCAGGCTGTCTTCTTGTAATGGATTTGTTACAATCTTTGCAAGCTGGGTAATGTTTGCTGTGGTCTGGAACAACATGGCACACAAACAACTATGAGAAATTACATACAGATAATGTGTAATGAGACATGCAAATATAAATCACACACACATAAGACATAAGTAAATGACATTAAATGAGCTCAAATCTACTTACAAACAAGGCACAATGATGCAATATATACATACAGCTAGGCTAAATAGCATGTTAGCATAGATTAGCTTGCAGTCATGGATTGACCAAATATGCCTGATAAACACTCCAGCAAATCAATTAAATCAACAAAGCTCACCCTTGTGCATTCACACACAGCATAAAATGTTTGGTGGACAAAATGAGACAAAGAATTGGCATAAAACACGTCTTAAAACATGAGTTCAAGGATAAAATTCTCTCATCAGTGAAGCATGTATAACATAATCAGTGGGATTTGTAACAATTAGGAAGGTGTGTGTCATGTTTGTTCTCCTACAGAAAATATATTAAAACAAAAAATAAATGTTTTTTTTCATCTTTTTTCATTTTCACATATCTCTGAAAGAGGTTAGGGGAGCCACTAGGGCGGCACTTTGATTGATTGATTGAAACTTTTATTAGCAGAATGCACAGTACAGTACTTTTTTCGTACAATTGACCTCTAAATGGTAACACCCGAATACGTTTTTTCGGGGTCCACGTTAATCATTTCATGGTAGAGCCGCATGTGGCTCCAGAGGCTTGGGTGGCTGACCCCCGCACTAAATAATAGCAGTTGCTTCAGACTCATTTTTATTTAATAATCAACCTCACATCATTTTACTCCCGCCTCCTGTTCTGTTAACCTTGCTTAACATCAGCCAGACATTATGAAAATACAAGAGGTGCGAGGAAAAAGGCCAAAAAGTCCCAAGAGTCTTGGATCTTGGCATCACAGAGTAGTTTATTGTTCGGACACAGTGCTCCATCAGGACAGACTATGTGACATTAGAAGTTGGGAAAATATAAGATTTTTAGATGCATCGCAATGAGGTGGCGACTTGTCCAGGGTGTACCCTGCCTTCCGCCCGATTGTAGCTGAGATAGGCGCCAGCGCCCCCCGCGACCCCGAAAGGGAATAAGCGGTAGAAAATGGATGGATGGATGGATTTATTTATTGTAAATAAAGTAATGCAGACAGTTCTAAAATTTGGTTGATTGCAGCGAGCCTCCTCACCGAGAGATCGACCATTACTTTATTGGGCACTTGTGGTCAAGTTTTGCACACATTTTCATTAATTTAATAAATGTGGGAATTAATTTAACTGTTTCTCATTCCAAATATTTTATTTTTTAATTCCAAGTGATAAATACTTATTTAGTGAGATGAAAAGAAATGTAAAACTGCACCAATATACATATATTACAAATGCATCAATAATCGATTTTTAATCGAATTATGAGGTGCCCAAAGAGTCCCACCTCTTTCTGACCTGTTATGATTGGTGGTCATAACTTAATAATAGCCGTGCTGTGGCGTTGCGGTATTGAGGTGACAAACAGTAAGTAAGTACATTTTATTTATAAAGTGCTTTTCACAGATAAAATCACAAAGCGCTGAACAAAACATAGGTAAAGTAAAACAACAATTTAATTTAATGTATCATACTTGATCATTTCGCGATATTGCCATATTTTTGCCGAAGGGATTTAGTAGAGAACATCGGTGATAAAGTTCGCAACTTTTGGTCGCTATTAAAAAAGCCTTGCCTTTACCGGAAATAGCAGAGGATGTGCGCGTGCGTCACGGATTGTGGATCTCCTCACATCGTTTACAATCATGGCCACCAGCAGCGTGAGCGATTCGGACCAAGAAAGTGACAATTTCCCCATTAATTTGAGCGAGGATATGAGATTTGTGGATTAGGATAGTCAGAGTGAAGGACTAAAAAAAAAAAAAAAGACAGGGCAGTGGGAGCAATTTAGATGTTATTAGACACATTTACTAGGATAATTCTGGAAAATCCCTTATCTGCTTATTGTGTTAGTAGTGTTTTAGTGAGATTATATTGTCGTACCTGAAAGTCGTAGGGGTGTGGCCACGGGTGTGGTGACCGCCAGTGTCTCTGATGGAAGCCACGTTTTTCGACGAGGCGAAGCGAAGGCAGCCAGTCGGGCCGGGCTGAGCTTTTTTTCCCCCCTCCTTCACGGTGGAAGCATCCCACGTTCGGGGGCGGCCGGTCGGAAGAGACAAGAGAGTCTACGGCTGCCTCTTTGACAGGTGTACGAGAAACGACGCAAGCTCCGCTTATGTCTACGGTAAGAGCCCACTTATCACCACAATTTTCTCACCGAAACCTTACATGTGGTAGAGAACCATGTTCGCTTCACCGCTTTGTTCCATAGTAAAGCTTCACCTACGGGAATGTAAACAATGAAACTCCGGCTGTGTTTGTGTTGCTAAAGGCAGTCGCAATACACCGCTTCCCACCTACATCTTTCTTCTTTGACGTCTCCATTATTAATTGAACAAATTGCAAAAGATTCAGCAACACAGATGTCCAGAATACTGTGTAATTATGAGATTAAAGCAGACGATTTATAGCTGGGATCGGGCTGGAAGAAAATGTCCGCTGCAATTCGTGACGTCACGCGTCATCATACGCATCATCATACCGCGACGTTTTAAACAGGATACTTAGCGCGAAATTTCAAATTGCAATTTAGTAAACTAAAAAGGCCGTATTGGCATGTGTTGCAATGTTAATATTTCATCATTGATATATAAACTATCAGTAAGGGTCTGTAGTAGTGGGTTTCAGTAGGCCTTTAAAACATGCCTCGCCAAGGGTGGCATTAAAATATTACACACCCTTCTTCAAACTTAGGTAAACATTTAAATACCACACATCCAGACCTGTACAGGCCGTTTAAAGAGTGACAGGTAACAGTTAATATAGTTAACTTACTCTCCTGTTGTGCACATATACTTACAGTGGAGCACAAAAGTATTTAGTCAGCCACCAATTGTGCAAGTTCTCCCACTTAAAATGATGACAGAGGTCTGTAATTTTCATCATAAATACACTTCAACTGTGAGAGACATAATCTGAAAAAAAAAAATCCAGGAATTCAAATTGTAGGAATTTTAAAGAATTTATTAGTAAATTATGGTGAAAAATAAGTATTTGTTCAACCATTCAAAGGTCTCACTGATGGAAGGAGGTTTTGGCTCAAAATCTCATGATACATGGCCCCATTTATTCTTTTCTTAACATGGATCAATCGTCCTGTCCCCTGAACAGAAAAACAGCCCCAAAGCATGATGTTTCCACCCCCATGCTTCACAGTAGGTATGGTGTTCCTGGGATGCAACTCAGTATTCTTCTTCCTCCAAACACGACGAGTTGAGTTTATACCACAGAGTTCTATTTTGGTTTCATCTGACCACATGACATTCTCCCAATCCTCTGCTGTATCATTCATGTATCCATTTTGGTATGTGGAAAGATACCAGAGAACCTGGAATAAAAACAACATTCTAAGCAACTGTAAATAATACATCAAGACAGTTTGGGAAGGTTTGTTGAAACATGTCCAGTTGTCCTGCACAGATAGTTAACAACACTTTGGAGTATACCTTATTCCAAATACCATTCTCTGTTCATTGACATATACAGTAAAGTATTTTATTACTGATTCCTAAAACTATTGAAATTACTGATAGCAAGAAGAGACAACAAATAGAATTAATGTTTTCTAACTTAGAGGCAATCATAAGGCAGTAGCTCAATATGTCAACATTGTAGCAGCACAAGCTAGCCACCTCTGTGACCACAGCATGGCTAAAAATAGTTTTCCTGTTTTAGCACTTATGATAACAATATCGCTAATACTTGGATAATATTCAGGTCACAAGTTGTGAATGGAGTAATGGTGGCGGTTTTTGGATGTATTTTAGAGGCAGATTGAATTACTCCCATTATCTGCACTGCATAGCCGTATGAGCCGATTATTACAAATTAGAATGCAGAAAAAAGTATTATAAATACAATATTTTCTTGTCTCTCGAAAGGATTGTGAATGATAGGCAACATTCCAACAGGGTCCAGTTCCCTTTAATGTGTTAAGATTGGTAGGCTTAGTATAAACTCAGTGTTTGTGAATCTATTTGATGGTTAAGTTCACCCAGAAGACCCAGTGAAGGTCGTCGATATTTTGTTTTGTGGGCAGTCTTATTTACGTGTCTCCACTTCGACAGCGTCTTTTCCACGTCTTCAATGTAGTATGGGGTCTACTTACAGAAATTGTGTATGTTACTCGCTACTTTATATTAGAAATGGCAACAGCAAAGGATACATGTTCATGTATTCTTCTTAAATTACACAGCTCTGCATTTATTATATTGTTCATTGGTCTTGCCATATCTAAATTACTGCATAGAAATCTGGGGCAACAACTACAAAACTTCACTACATCCCCTGGTTACACTACAAAAATGTGCAATAAGAATTCTACACAAGGTGGGATATTGTGACCACACAAATATTTTATTTTTACAATCTAAATTATTAAAACTGCCTGATCTAGTTGATTTTAATACAGCTCAATTACTATTTAAAGCAAACAAAAAGGTTCTACCTGCCAATATTCAAATACATTTCGAACACAGAGAAGGAGTTTATAATCTAAGGGGGTGTAGTATCTTTACTATTCCAACAGTAAGAACTACCAGGAAAAGTTTGTCTGTGTCTGTGCGTGGAGTGAAACTTTAGAACGGATTGTATGTGGGACTCAAGCAATGTCCAAATGTCCATCAGTTCAAAACAAGATACAAAAAAATGGTATGGGCAATGTATATGAATGTGAACATGGATGCCTAAGTGTTAAACTCCATCACTGGCTAATAAGGATTATTATTATTATTATTATTATTATTATTGTTGTTGTTGTTATTATCATCGTGATCATCATCTTCATTATTTTGTATGTATTATTGTCATCATTTATCGTCATTGCTATTGCTATTGTTCATATTGTTATTATTATTGTTATCATTATCGTTATTATTGTTTAGTCATTGTTGATATTATCATTATTATTATTATTACTTCTATGACATCACCCAACTAGTTAAACTATATGAATTATTATCAATAAGAGGAATAGATTGAATTGTGTGTGTGTGTGTGTGTGTGTACAAACAATCCTATATGCAGTTTGAGTAATACTAATATTCTGCAAATGTAAAAACAAATATGAATTCTGACTAAAGAATTGGTGCCGATGGAAACTAAGAAAAGGGATTTGGGTACACTATCTGGAGTACAGGGCAGGCGAGTGGGGGATCTCATGTTCGTGGATAACTCCTCTGGCAGGGGGCTCCCCTCGTCTCTTTTAATGCACAGCATAGGACACATAGCAAGAGTGGTCCTCAGGTCCTGTTGATCAGGGGCAGTAGCTCCACAGCCACAGATCCACTTTTAACCACTAATATCACAGTCAAAATGAAAGCTTGTTCCCATAGGCACCATAAACTGTTAATAATGTTTAGACAAAAGTGTATATTATATATACTATTATACATATAGTATTTATATAGGTGTGTGTGTGTGTGTGTGTGTGTGTGTGTGTGTGTGTGTGTTTGTGTGTGTATGATGGACATATGTGTATTTTGGGTATATGCATTTGTGAATGTATGTGATTATGTGTGTATGTATGTATGTGTGTATGTATGTATATGTATGTATGTATATATATGTGTATGTCTATATATATATATATATATATATATATAAATTGTATGTATGTGTGTGTATATATGTGTGTGTACATATGTATATATGTAAGTGTGTGTGAATTTAAATGTATTATATATAGATAATATATAGCATCTACGCAGCAACCACTGAACTGAATTATATTATATATATTATTGTATTATATATTGTAAATATATATTGTATATGTATAGGGGTGGAACCTAATAAGTTTACTTCTTCCCACTCCCTTTTGAGCCAATCTTGACATCTACAAAAGATTAGTCACATGTAATGTTTTCAATGTAGGTGTAAAAATAATGTATTTATATATTTCTTTTGTATTTTATGTCATTCTCTTGTTTTGTTTGCATGGCTCAAAATAAACCATTCATTCATTCATTCATTCATTCATTCATTCATGTACAAGCCAGTCCGCCCCACAACAAGAGGATAGCAAAAAGAAAGGATCTTATTGTCCAGAGCGCGGACTCGCGCAAAACACTTTTGGTAAATTTATACGATGTATGGATACACCGCTGACGTCATCGGTGTGAAAAACATCACAGGACAGAGCAAAATTCCAAAATGCTTGTTTAGAGGAAGTATGTGAAGGAAGACAAAATAGTTTTATGAATATCTACCTAAAGTCTCCACCGTTTGATGTCAAATTTTCGGGACTTATGCTGATCCCAAATAAACAATAGCAGGTACCAGTAGGTAAGAAAAGTTGATTTTGCAAAATTGGACCCCTTAAAACCCTACCGGGTTTCAGCCATCCGGCCTTCATCAGGTGTACAAACACTTTTAAAAGTAAAATAAATCATGTTTTCAAAAAAAACTTCCATATAAACTCAGCGTATTATAATTGGATTTGCAAAAATCCAGTTAACATGCCTGCTTTCTATCTTCTTCATATTTGTTTTAATTAATAGATGTAAAACAGGGAAAGGTGGTGTTTTTTGCACCTTTGTCACCTTTTGTGCTACGGCTATATAGTTTTGCAAAGCTTTCTCTAATAGTTCAAAAAATAGGAATGGATGCTAAGAAAAGATGGAATTTCAAAACCCCTTTTGTCGGTGGTGCATAAGCAGCATTGTGTATTTGTGAACATGTATGTGTATGATGTCAGTGTGTCACAGGGTTTTGTCTTTCCCCTTCACTGCACCCTGACAGGAGTGTCAAACAAGGCCTCATATGATCTGTGTATGCCTTTGAGGATATGTGTGTGTATGTGTCTGGGTTGATAGTGTTTTTATTCTTTTTTCTAACCCTTATCACCCCCAGATCCCACGGGTGTTCCAGGGTCTTGACTAATGGACAGTCTCGCCCCACTAAGCTGGCCTTTGGCTCTGGCACTGAGCTGGATGCCTAACTAGGACCCTTTGTTGCTCATTGGTTCTGATTGTGCTGACCTCTGGGCTTCCTGGGAGACGAACCATGGTAGAGAGTACAGAGGAGAGCAGGAATGGGTTTTTGCATTACACCGTTCTTCACATAGCGTTTGGATTGTCCAATGACTGGCAAAGGAAAGAAGTGCTGCAAGTTGGCATTGGCTTTAGGAGCATTTGAACTGCTGAAGTGAACAGTAGTGATTACAACACCAGATGAAGCCATTAAAGCAGACTCACAGACTGGGGAGTCTTTGGAACTAATGCCCTTTTTCTGCCAAGGATAATTTTATAGAAAATGTCTGGCTGTAATGGAATTGTTGCTCAATCAAAAAGTCATACTTTAATGGGGTACACACAAAATTTTTTTTCTAAATCTGAAGAGATTTATTATCTAAGACTCCATACATGAAGAGAAAAAATTAGGCATTGAACAGCTTTAATGATTGTGTGGTCTTCTACAGAAATGTCAACAAATAATACATAATGATATTATAGTGTGTGTGTGAATGTTGTCTGTCTATATGTGTTGGCCCTGTGATGAGGTGGCGTCTTGTCCAGGGTGAATCCTGCTTCCGCCAGATTGTAGCTGAGATAGGCACCAGCGCCCCCCACCACTGCAAAGGGAATAACCGGTAGGAAATGGATGGATAAATGGATATTGCTCTACTAGTCTACTCGTCCTCCATGTCCGAATTCCCGCGTGTTTAAACAATTGTTTACAAAAACCAAGAACAGAAACATAGCAACCACCATGGCAACAACAACCTGCAACATAGAAGAGGACATACAAGTGGTGGTCTAGGACCTATTTTTGACAGAAAAATCTTCAACTGAAAATAACAAAAGGCTGTGGAAAAAATCTTGGAGACAGCTATTGACTGTCATTGTATGAAAATGTCCTAACACGGTTATTGAGACCAAAATGATCACGGTTAACCTTATTATCGTGGCAAGTTTAAATGTGCTCAAAATGGTACTCATACTGAAATCTTTTAACTATGTTTTATTTAAAAAAACACAACACATTCAAAATTATATAATTTGTAACTTTGTAAACATTATTGTAGATCACTGTTACATGTACATGTAGAAATTAAATGTGCATATGAAAGCAACATAAGCATTATTACCATTACCAAATGGCGGGAACTCAATAACATAAATAAATAAAAATACAGCATGCTTTGCCAATCCAAGTCCAGACTTCAGATTTTGTCGGTTTATTACCAGGGCAACATCTAAAAAGCGAGGTCCGTGTGTTGTTTTCCGCCATCGCAAACAGCGCTACTGTGCATTAGCCATCTTCGGAGGCGCAGCTGCGTTTCCAGGAAGTGAGCAATGTCGCTTAAAATTTATTATTAAATGATAAATTACGTTATTTCGATAATGAGAAAATTCAACGGTATTAGCGGAATTTTACCGCAGTTTATCATTATACGGTTAACTGCAGGCCTGGGCAATTATTTTGACTCGGAGGCCAATTTTAGGGAAAAAAATGTATCTGATTTTTAGGAACAAAACCTCACAATAATGTCTGATTGAAAGCTAAAAACGTTATGACGAACCGCCCTAAAAAAACGGAATGGAATTTTAAATTTTTTTACTGAATGAGACACCCAGAATCTACATGACAATAACAAATGTGGGATTTACAATATTAACTATGAATGATAAAACACTGAATATTGACAACATTTGAACATCACACACCCTCTCGATCGACATATTTCACAATCAAGCGAAACAACAACAATGCAACAAACAGTAAAATATGAACACAAAGGGTAAAAAAAAACCTACCTACAATCTGATACATCTGATATATAACTAAGCTTTAGAACTTTGTTGTAAAAAAAAAAACTCCTTCCGCGACTGTCCCTGACACCCAGGCTCCGCCCTGGAAACACTCACACACACACACTGCTTGCTGCTTGGTGCCTCGTCTGAGCTGCTCCGAGTTAGATTACCATAGTAACTAATTGGATTACCATAGTGACTAGTGTATCATGCAAAAGCGAATATTCCTACCATTGAAAAACTCTGTATAGTTCATCATATTGGCAGCTACAGTTTTGATCTAAAAGATCTAAAAAAAAAAATATTTGCGAATGTCCGGCGGGCTAAATTGAAAAGCTTAACGGGCTGCATGTGGCCCCCGTGCCTTAATTATCCCAGGTCTGGTTTACCGTTACATCCTAGAGACAGCATTACCATGGACTTTCTAATCTACCGAGTGAGCTAGCGATGAGGTGTCTCCATATTATGGTAACGGCTGGTGTTTTTAGTTTAGCCATCAAAAAAGAGACATTAAGCATTAAGGATGTGAATCTGATTCTTGAAGTAATGATTCCATTCAGAACCAGTTCTCGATTCAACACAAATCTCAATTCAATTTGATGCTCACAATATTTGTTATTCCAAAGAGGTTATATGTTACAAAAGCTTCTCTATACACCCAGGGAATAAGAGTGGAGATGGCCTAAAAAACATATTTTCGAAAATCTGATTATTGATTTTTGTAAATTATAAATCGATTAACAATTGAAAAAATAAGGAACACGTTTCAGATGTGAATCGATATATTTAGATCACTGCTTTTAAGAATGGTTGATTGTGTTAAAGCTGTTCATTTATTTTGTGTTGAGACTCAGGTGATTCGGGAAGCGTTTGCTTTCTCCACAGACTCGATTATTTTAATATTGAACAAGTTTAATAATTACGATAGTTGGCCCTGGTCAGTTTTGGAGACAAATTATAGTGATAAATTCACTATTATCACACTTCAGACCACAGAAAAATCTTATAGGATAACTTCATCGGGTGTTTGCAGTCCTTTGTTTGGACAAAAAATAGTCCACTATTGTTTTTGTGGCCAAAACAACGTAAATTGAATTAAAAAAATATAAAGCCTATTGGTGTCCCTATTTACAATTAGTTGGTAATTTAGTGAGTCTGCATTTATGTCCAATCTTAATGCACAATTTCTACTGAACTTGGTTAAAGTTGAACTTTGGCCAAGGAAGACCTTATTCAAATTTTGTTGCCAATCAAATGAATTATTTTCCTTTTTGAGAAGATGAGAAAAGGTGTTATGTATGTTAGCTGGCACTCATGAGGTAGGCTTGTCTTGTCGTTTTTCACTCCAGCAGTTAATATTTAAATTAAATCATGCCCATATTGGTTTCTTGGCATACACCAGACTGGCAGTCATGTGTTGTCCAACAGCATAAATACAGTTGGGCCGACATCACTAAAGCACGGCTTGGTTCACTAGTATGAGTGCACTGATCCGCTCCCAAGGCCACGGTTGGAAGTGCTTGGCCAGGGCATGGCACAAATGCCATATTAACATAACATAACGTAACATATTGGAAAAATAGATTGACTGTAATGCGATCGCTTCTCGCAAGTTCTTAAATGTTAACGACACAATTCATAAACAAGAAATAGAATCCAAATACACAAAATATTCCAAAACTCAATAAAGATCATGAAATAAATATTCATTGTAATGAAGGTATTTTATTCAATTATTATGGCAGCTTTTGTCACAAGTAGAGACGTCCGATAATAACGGACTGCCGATATTATCGGCCGATAAATGTTTTAATATGTAATATCGGAAATTATCGGTATCTGTTTCAAAAAGTAAAATTTAGGACTTTTTAAATTCCGCTGTACGGAAAGGTACACAGAGGTAGGGAGAAGTACAGAGCGGTTGCGTCCCAATCATACAATCCCTGTTTCCATATGAATTGGTAAATTGTGTTAGATGTAAATGTAAACGGAACACAATGATTTTCAAATCCTTTTCAAGCCATATTCAGTTGAATGCACTACAAAGACAAGATATTTGATGTTCAAACTCATAAACTTAATTTTTTTATGCAAAAAATAATCAACTTAGAATTTCTTGGCTGCAACACATGCCTAAGTAGTTGGGAAAGGGCATGTTCACCACTGTGCTACATCACCTTTTCTTTTAAAAACACTCAAACGTTTGGGAACTGAGGAAACTAATTGTTGAAGCTTTGAAAGTGGAATTCTATCTCATTCTTGTTTTATGTAGCGCTTTAGTCATTCAACAGTCCAGGGTCTCCACTGTCATATTTTACGCTTCATAATGCGCCACACATTTTCGATGGGAGACAAGTCTGGACTGCAGGCGGGCCAGGAAAGTACCCACACTCTTACTATGAAACCACGCTGTTGTAACACGTGGCTTGGCAGTGTCTTGCTGAAATAAGCAGGGGCATCCATGATAATGTTGCTTGGATGACAACATATGTTGCTCCAAAACCTGTATGGACCATTCAGCATTAATGGTGCCTTCACAGATGTGTAAGTTACCCATGCCTTGGGCACTAATACACCCCTATACCATCACAGATGCTGGCTTTTGAACTTTGCGCCTATAACAATCCGGATGGTTATTTTCCTCTTTGTTCCAGAGGACACCACGTCCACAGTTTCCAAATATAATTTGAAATGTGAACTCGTCAGACCACAGAACACCTTTCCACTTTGCATCAGTCCATCTTAGATGAGCTCGGGCCCAGCGAAGTCAGAGGCGTTCCTTGGTGTTGTTGATGAATGGGTTTTGCTTTTTATAGCAGAGTTTTAACTTGCACTTACAGATGTAGCAACCAACTGTAGTTACTGACAGTGGTTTTATGAAGTGTTCCTGAGCCCATGTGGTGATATCCTTTACACACTGATGTCGGTTTTTGATGCAGTACCGCCTGAGGGATCAAAAGTCCGTAATATCATCGCTTACGTGCAGTGATTTTTCCAGATTCTCTGACTTTTTTGATGGTATTACGGACCATAGATGGTAAAATCCCTAAATTCCTTGCAATAGCTCGTTGAGAAATGTTGATCTAAAACTGTTTGACAACTTGCTTACAAAGTGGTGACCCTCGCCCCATCCTTGTTTGTGAATTACTTAGCATTTCATGGAAGCTGCTTTTTTACCCAATCATGGCACCCACCTGTTCCCAATTAACCTGCACACCTGTGGGATGTTCCAAATAAGTGTTTGATGAGCATTCCTCAACTTTATAAGTATTTATTTCCACATTTCCCAACTTCTTTGTCCTGTGTTGCTGGCATCAAATTTAAAGTTAATGATTATTTGCAAAAAATAAAAATGTTTATCAGTTTGAACATCAACTATGTTGTCTTTGTAGCATATTCAACTGAATATGGGTTGAAAATGATTTGTAAATCATTGTATTCCGTTTATATTTACATCTAACACAATTTCCCAACTCATATGGAAATGGAATCTGTACTTGCCAACCCTTCCGATTTTCCCAGAAGACTCCCGAATTTCAGTGCCCCTCCCAAAAATCTCCCGGGACAACCATTTTCCAGGATTTTTCCCGATTTCCACCCAGACAAGAATTTTGGGGGGCGTGCCTAATGGCACGGCCTTTGTGTGCCGGCCCAATCACATAGTATTTACAGCTTTTAACACACACACAAGTGAATGCAAAGCATATTTGGGCAACAGCCATACAGGTCACACTGAGGGTGGCCGTATATACAACTTTAACACTGTTACAAATATGCGCCACACTGGGAACCCACACCAAACGAGAATGACGAACAATTCGGTAGAACATCCACACCGTATCACAACATATACACAACAGAACAAATACTCAGACCCCCTTGCAGCACTAACTCTTCTGGGACGCTACAATATACGTCCCCCACTACCCCTTACCGCTTCCCCCACCTCAACCCCGCCTCCGCCCACCTCAACCTCCTCATGTTCTCTCAGGGAGAGCATGTCCCAAATTCCAAGCTGCTGTTTTGAGGCATGTTAAAAAAAATAATGCACTTTGTGACTTCAATAATAAATATGGCAGTGCCATGTTGGCATTTTGTTCCCATAACTTGAGTTGATTTGTTTTGGAAAACCTTGTTACAATGTTTAATGCATCCAGCGGGGCATCACAACAAAATTAGGCATAATAATGTGTTAATTCCACGGCTGTATTTATCGGTATCTGCTGATATCGGAATCGGTAATTAAGAGTTGGACAATATCGGATATCGGCAAAAAAGCCATGACTGGGCATCCCTAGTCACAAGTAATTAACATCGTCATCATCCTGCACAAAAAACACATTTTGAATGACTTAATGACTGGAAATAATCAAGGTACATACATGAAGACAACCGGGCAGCTTTTGTCACAATTTCCCCCTTCAGTCCGAAGTCAGCATACGCCCGATATTCTAATGACATTGTATAGTAAGATTGTCTTGTGGTCTGAGTTGTATAAGAGTAAATTTGTCCCAAAAATTGGCTCCAAAACAGGTCTGGGTTGACAATCATAAATAATAAACCTTTACATTTCTGTCCAACATTCTTAATGACTGTGAGGAACACCAGCACATTCTTCAATCTGTGAATTCTGAAGTGGTACAAAAATTAGGTACTCAAGATGCTATAAAAGCATTGATTTTGTTAATTTACAGCCTTCTTTAAAAATGGAAAAATTCCAACACAATAAACCGTAATGACAATGAGATTTTTTTTTTTAAGTTTGCAAATGTATTACGAATAAAAAAAATCACATGTACATAAGTATTCACAGCCTTTGCTCAACACTTAGTTGATGCACCTTTGGCAGCAATTCCAGCCTCAAGTCTTTTTGAATACGATGCCGCAAGCTTGGCACACCTATCATTTGGGAAGTTTTTTCCCATTCCTCTTTGCAGGACCTCTCAAGCTCCATCGGGTTGAATGGGAAGTGTTGGTTTTCATCCAGGATGTCTCTATCCATTGCTGCATTCTTCTTAGTCCAGTCAGGGAGGTGACCAAGAACCAATATTCCTCTGTGGTGAGAGTAGTACCATCTCTGCTGCAATCCAGCAATCAGGCATGTATGGTCGAGTGGCCAAACGGTAGCCATTCCTTAGTATGCCTAAGGATGTTTTTATTCATCCAGGTCACTGTAGTCTCAGGGCATTCAATCAACTGCAACTGGACTGTTTGGTTTGTCTGAGAAGACGTTTTGCCTCTCGTCCAAGTAGGCTTCGTCAGTTAAGCTCATAGACTTGGATTGGTCAGAGCTAGTCTTAGACTTAGTTTGGTCAAGTCTAGATAGAGGCTTGTACCAAAACTCCAAATATGTGTACTCTAACACCATTCCTTTGTAAAAAAAAAAAAGTTTGCCAAAATACATCTGAAATACTCACAGACTATGAGAACTAAAAAATGATCTGGTCTGGTTTGGAGGAAACCAAGCACCGCTCATCACCAGGCCAATACCATTCCTACAGTGATGCATGGTGGTGGCAGCATCATGCTGTGGGGATGTTTTTCAGGGGCAGGAACTGGGAGACTAGAGGGAAAGATGAATGCAGCAACGTGCAGAAACATTCTGGATGAAAACTAATGCTTCCCATCGTACCGGATGGACTTTGAGAGCCGCTGCAAAGAGGAACGAGTGAAACTGCTCAAAGATAGGTGTGACAAGCTTGTGGCATTGTATTCAAACAGACTTTTAGCTGTAATTACTGTCAAAGGTGCATCAACTAAGTATTGAGTAAATCCTGTGAATACTTATGCACATGTGGTATAAAAAAAGTGTTTTATTAATAATGCATTTGCAAAATTTAACAACAGACTTTTCATATTGTCCTTATGAGGTATTGTCTGTAGGATTTTGAGGACAAAAATTGATTTATTCCATTTAATAAGGCTGTAACATGACAAAATGCAGAAAAAGTGAAGTGCTTTGAATACTTTCAGGATGCACTGTATATTAGCTGTTTGTAGTTGGTAGGTTGGTTGCTATGCTTCTTCTTTTTCGATGGTCTTTCGATTATTTGTATTTACCCAGATACCGTATTTCCTTGAATTGCCGCCACGTATGTAATATGCGCCTGCCTTGAATAACTGCCGGGTCAAACTCGCTCCCCAAATTTATTAGCGCATGCTTACTTTTACCGCCGGGTCAAATTCATGACGTCACAAGTGATGCTTCCCCTGTTGTCTTTTTCAAAATGGTGGAAGAGTTTTATTTTGCTTTTACTATGTGTAAACCAGGGGTCTTGTTCCACAGCCATACAGATCTCACTGATGGTTGTAATATAAAACAACTTTAACACTCTTACTAATATGCACCACACTCTGTGAACCCACACCAAACACATTCCTGGAGAACATCGGCTCTGTAACACATTATAAACGCAACATAATACTTACCCAGAATTCTTTGCATCCATGAGTCTTCCTGACTATAATATAGCTCCCTGGTCTGCCCAGTATTAGTAAGTACATAGGATTAGAACATACAGTTATTATATTACATTATATTGTTTGACATGAGAAAAATAAACAATATTTGTTAACATAACATGTCTTTCTTATTGCTGCTGCGTATTTGCTAATGACATCAGACAACAGGACATGACTGTTTTGTAACCTAACTACCTAAACCGAGATGAGTGGGGCTAAGTACAGCTCTGGCAGCCGGATGTCGGTACAGGACAGTGGAAAAAATGGGCTGAACAATGACCTGACCTTCTCTGTTAGATTGCATCTGTCAGGGAGATGTCCACAGATGCATTTTTTTTTTAATCTAATGTTGCACTGATGCTCCCCTGCTGCGCTTCAGTTTATACATTTTGTATGTATATAGGTGTGATGTGTGTGTGTGTGACGCCATGTGGTAGAGGCAGGCCCACATCAGGGTTCATACTGTCGAGCTAAGCCCAGTGGGAGCTAAAAGCTTAAAGAAGGAAATCCCCCCCCTGGCTGCTTGGTGGACACACACACACACACACACACACACACATGCACACGTGTACCCTCTCTACCCCTCTTCTCCTCCTGGCACTTCATTAATGAAGTCCATGCTTGTATGTTTGGGCATATGCAGCTCTCTTGGCCCAACGCTTCAAGTGGATGCGAATGTGTGTGCACGCGAGTGTGTTAGGGAGTGAGACATCTCCCCCTATCACTTGGTAATATATTCAGAGGAAGATCTCAGCAGAGGCATAATACGGCCACTCTCCCCTGTCTGAGTCCATCTGTGTTATGTATAAATGACATCAGCAGGACAGGATATTAGCACTGGAATAATGCACACTGTTGTTGTTGATGCCATATACTTATACGGTAAGCTGCCTAACCTCTCACCCCAGAACGTAAATACATCCAATGTGGAAAAACATTAAATTAGACGAGTGCAATGCAATGGCTGCAATGTACATTACACCAGTGGAAAATTGTTGTTCGGGTTACTCATTAAGGGCTTATACGGCGGTTTATAGTGTGGGTTAAGGAGACATATTTTTTCTTTCCATAAAATATTAAATACATTTTCCTTCGTCCCATACATTTTTTTCTCTACAGCAACACTTTAATACCGATGGTTGAACTAAGCATTTGATGCTTCGGTATATAAATAGCCAGTGTGTTAGTCAGGTTAACTTAGGAATGGGCAATATGGACTAAAATCTATATTGTGATATATATTGCAGACTTTTGCAATAACAGTATATATACAGTGTGTATATATATATATATATATATATATATATATATATATATATATATATATATATATATATATATATATATATGCGTGTATAGTGTGTATATGTATATATATGTATATATATATATATATATATATATATATATGTATATATATGTATATATATGTATATATATATATATATATATATATATATATATATATATATATATATATATATAAAATAGAGATGTCCGATATTTGATATTCCAATATTGTCCAACTCTTAATTGCCGATTACGATATCAGCTGATATATACGGTCGTGGATAAACACATTATTATGCCTAATTTTTTTATGATGCCCTGCTGGATACATTAAACAATGTAATAAGGTTTCCCAAAATAAGAGAACAACTTAACCTCACATTTTTGGAAAATGTGCCAACATGGCACTGCCATATTTATTAATGAAGTCACAAAGTGCATTATTTTTTTTACATGCCTCAAAACAGCTGCTTGGATTTTGGGATATTCTCTCCCTGAGATAATTTTGATATCCACTACAACTATGGGAAGTACTATACTTTGACTTTCACTAAGTCTAAGAAAGTTAGACTTTTTCCAAACATGCCTCAAAACAACAGCTGCAAAAACAATGAAGGCACACAGCTTCAGTCCACAGCATACTTGCCAACCCTCCTGGATTTTCCAGGAGACTCCCAAAATTCAGCGCCTCTCCCGAAAACCTCCCGGGACAAATTTTCTCCCGAAATTCAGGCGGAACTAGAGGCCACGCCCCCTCCAGCTCCATGCGGACCTGAGTGACGTGTCGACAGCCTGTTTTCACGTCCGCTTTCCCACAATAAACAGCGTGCCAGGCGTGCCTGCCCAATGACGTTATAACTGTAGAATGATCGAGGGCGAGTTCTTGGTTTCTTATGTGGGTTTATTGTTAGGCAGTTTCATTAACGTCCTCCCAGCGCGGTAACAACACACAACAACAGCAGTTCGTCTACCGTAAACAGCAATGTCGTGACACTCTTAAACAGAACAATACTGCCATCTACTGTACATGCACTACAATACCTCCAGCCAACACCTCCAGGCAACTTCAACCCTTTACTAATACCCTCCTCCATTCACATCCCATCTCCCCGGATTGTAAATAACCTAATGTAAATAATCGAATGTATTTCTAATGTATATACTTGTTCTTATGCTAACTGAACTCACTATGTTTTCTGCTCGCTGTAAATATCCTACTAAGTCACACCTACACTGTTTCAATGTCCATTTCTCTGTTGATTTAATTGTTGATGACCGAAGTACTGATATCAACCAAAGCTCCTCATCCCACCCCGCGGATTGTAAATAATGTAAATAACTCAATGTATATACTATGTACGAGAGCCTGTAAAGGACTGTATTTGACCTTAGGAGGAATGCTTGAATTATTCACTATTTATGCAAGAATCTAATCTTAATAGAGAGTAAGAGGAGACGGCTTATACAGTTTAACAATTTACTAGACAATAACCAGATAGACATACAATAACCAGACATTAATTACACTCATACACTCACACGCTACCTCCCCAAGAGAACAACCCGCACTAAACCAATCACACAACACACACACACACAGTCCAACCCGGGGCCCCTTGGCTGGGCCAGAAGATTGTCCGTTGCGGTCCTGATGAATCAGTGGTGCACTTAGGGGTGAGGTGGTGTGTTGAAACTGCTGGATACAAAGGGGGCGTTGGAGAGGGGGGACATCTCCCGTTGTGTCGTAGAGATGAGGGGTGGGGGGTGGGGGGGGGGGGGGAGCACGGCCGTGCTTCCTTTAGCACGACTCAGGAGTGGTCTGGAGCGAGAGGAGAACAAGCCTCGTCCTGGGTCACCTCTCTGTCGACTAGTCAGTGAGCACGTGCAATGGACACGCCAACCTCGCGCTGTCCACGTCCCTTGCAGCAATGTAGCAACAATAGCAAATAACTAAACACGCTATACTGTCCACACTCGCTCTCCAAATCATACAGTTAAAGGAGAGAGGGTCTATATAACAAACTTAAGGCAAACGTGACTAAACCTGCCATTGGTGAAGTCACGGTGCAGCACACAAACACAAGGGCGAGCTGCGGTTAGCTTCCTAGCAGTTAGCATGCACTTCACGTGTATTGGCAACG
This sequence comes from Nerophis ophidion, assembly GCF_033978795.1. NCBI lineage: Eukaryota > Metazoa > Chordata > Actinopteri > Syngnathiformes > Syngnathidae > Nerophis > Nerophis ophidion. The sequence continues at coordinate 21,376,300 of NC_084632.1, read as the reverse complement.
TGAAGCGCCCAAATGTCTTATACTTCAAACTAGTGCAACTGATACACTGTCACTTACAACACTCTTAAATGATACTCTTACTGTGGTTCTTTCTCCGATCTGCAATCGTGGTAAACTGTCTTCCATGTAGTACTACCGACGCAGCACTGCTTGTTAGTGCCAGAGCTCTTTTAACAGTTTTTTCTACCAGCCGGCGGAAACAGAACTGCCCGTAACCGTAGCAAACGTAACCATAGCAACGGTTAAACAACTTAAATATACACATTTCAGCTTTCCCATACGACACATATTAAATATGAATAAATAATAATAATAATAATAATAACAATAATCCCATAACATGAATTATCTCCTAATTGTACAGTAGAACTTAAAGGAACTATTACATTACTATGCAAACCTTCAGAACATACTATGATGATTAACCTGTGTGAGGACTGTATTATGCTGATAATATATATTTGAACCATAGATTGATTAACGTGGACCCTGACTTAAACAAGTTGAAAAGCTTATTCGGGTGTTACCATTTAGTGGTCAATTGTACGGAATATGTACTGTACTGTGCAATCTACTAAAAAAAGTTTCAATCAGTCAATCAGTCATGCATATGTGACAATAACATCTACGGCTTTTAGAGAGTGCAGTGCACAATTGCGTGCACAACAGCTGTAAATATACTCCTCCCCTCTTAACCACGCTCCATCCACCCCCGACCCCCACCTCCCGAAATCGGAGGTCTCAAGGTTGGCAAGTATGGTTCACAGTATACTTGAGTAATAAAGTAAACAATAACATAGTCCTCATTTAGCGCAAGACTGCCTGCTATACTGTATAACAGGGAATTATAAACTGGTTTCAACCTGCCCTGCTCTAACAAAAAAGTGCTGCAAGCTAGCGGTGAGCGCTTGAAGTGGCATAGCGGTCAGCCAGAGCTTCTGAAATGAGACAGGGCACCTCCGTCCAATGCAAGCTGCAAAGTGTGCGCAATGCAGGGCAGACTATCCACACCCAACTTCACCGTAGTTTTTTCCATACTGCGTGCGTTGTCCCTGACCACAACGTGAGCTTTTGTCCCGGGGTGTTTTTTGTTGTATTTTTGTTTTTCCTCAGCGAAGTCTTTAAGCGACAACTGTGTGGTGCTACTTTTTTTCGGTGTTTGCTTTTCATCCATCTTCCGCTCGTGTACCTCCTTATAATTCTTGAAGAGGTGGGAGATCAAATTGCTTGTCTTAAAGGAAGACATCTTGGTCCCTCCTTGCATAACCAACTTTTTGCAGTCATTGCAAATTGCCAGTTTTTTATCCGTCAGAGACTCTTTCAAATAATCCCAAAGCATAGACATGGTGTCGTTAGTCAGTCATCGAACGAGCTCGCTTGTTAGTCACGGCTACAGCACCGGCAACAACACACTTTTGTTGTTGTTATGCTCAGCTCGCGGCAGTTTGATGAGGTCATCAAGTGTCGCTAGTAAACCTCTCATGCTGCAGTCGTCAACTCCTGTGTTGTGTGTATGAGAGGAGAGAAGGGAGAGGAAAGGGGCTGCTTTACTGGATATGTACCGCTCCGTACAATGGCGTTTTAAAAAGTCATTAATTTTTATTTTTTAAATATAAAAATGAGCCCAAATTTTGGAATGAGAGAAACTGCTGTTCTAAATTATGTCGCAATAACCTATTCTTTTTGTAGATTATACAACAAATGTAAAAAAAATAAAATAAACCACATGAAGAAAATGAGCACACTACATACATTTGTAATTTGATTTTGATATTATTTTTTTCATCTCTATAGATTGAAAATGAACACCAATGAGTTGACTGATAAACGTGATCACATAATTTATTCAGAAAGTATAAATAACAACAAATAAGGAATGAATACCATTCACCCATACTTGCCAACCTTGAGACCTCCGATTTCGGGAGGTGGGGGGCGTGGTCGGGGGTGGGGCAGGGCGGGGCGTGGGTAATATGTGAGGAATATATTTACCGCTAGATTCATAGATTCACCAAGTCAAGTATTTCATATATATATATATATATATATATATATATATATATATATATATACATATACATACACATATATACATATATAAGAAATACTTGATTTTCAGTGAATTCTAGGTATATATATATATATATATATATATATATATATATATATATATATATACATACATTTATTTATTTATTTTATTATGTGTGTATATATATATATGTATATATATATATATATATATATATATATATATAAATAAAATAAATACTTACATTTCAGTGTTTATTTATTTACACATTTACACACACATAACACTCAACCACTCATTGTTGAGTTGAGGGTTGAATATTCCATACTTGTTTTTCTAACCATATGCATGTACACTAAATGGCAGCATTGTCCTGTTTAAGAGTGTCACAACACATTGCTGTTTGGCAGACGAACTGCTTTAGGAAGACTAATTCGTACAGCTGTTGTTGTGTGTTGTTTTACCGTGCTGGAAGGGCGATAATGAAACTGCCTAACAATAAACCCACATAAGAAACCAAGAACTCTCCCTCGATCATTCTACAGTTATAACGTCATTGGGCAGACACGCTTTTTGTGCACGTCACTCAGGTTCGCATTGAGCTGGAGGGCCTCCAGCTTCGCCTGAATTTCGGCAGATTTTTGGTAGAAAATTTGTCCCGGGAGGTTTTCGGGAGAGGCGGTGAATTTCGGGAGTCTCCCGGAAAATCTGGGAGGGTTGGCAAGTATGTATTAACCGCAACATGTAAGTGTAAAAAAACTCAACAACGTTATTATTTTTCCATTTCCAGAATGTGCTTGTTCTATTTTTAAACAAATAAAACAATCTGAGGTTGTCTTTATTTTTACGTTATTGTGTTGGGATTTTACCAGTCCAGCCATTTGGTTTTAGATTTTTCTCCATGTGGCCCTGGATCTATAATGACTTTGACACCCCTGCTTTAGAGAGAAGTTGGCCGTTAACTAGAAGGCTCCATTGTGCTTGTCCGTTGTCGCTGTCAAATTTGCAGACACAGCTACAATGTGTCATCAACATGCATTATCACGATTTAACAATAGTATTAGAAACTATAATCGTCAGGCACATTTTTATAATTTATATCATATATCGTCAACAGTTGAATAATTGCTGATTTATGATTATCAGAAAGATCAAGTTATTGTGCATTTGTGGTATTCAGGTATCGTTAAAAGTCAAGAGGCATTGACTTTGAAATGCTGACTTTTTCATTCTATAGGTGGCGCATATATACGCTTGCACACTCATGTACCTGTCAAGTGCTGGCAAAGTGTTTGAAGGGGGCAGAAGATCAATTTGCCACCTTCAACACCTCCTGAAGAAGGACATAGGCAACATGGGATGCTGTTAACCAAAATAATTTCAGTCACCACCGACTCTCTGCACCAAAGGGGTCACTTGTGGAGGGATTTAATCAGTTCTAGAAAGACAAAATGCCCTCTTCCGCCCCCATTTCCCTCCCCGATCAGCTTGGGTATAGAATGTGAAAATGTAACACTCCCGCCCAGTGTCAATTTGAAAGTGCACCACATCGGCTCATGCTCTATCTTTCTTCCCTCTACAGCTTCCCCCCCTCTCAAGCAGCTCTGTTGCTTTGGTCCGGCTCTGAAGGCCGTTCTTATTACCGGCACAGAGTGCAGGTCAGAATGGCAAGCCGGCAGCATACTATTAAAGCCTAATGAAAAGAATCTCTGCAGGGTCTGTGGTCTGCAACGGCCAGAGGAGGCTCTGCCTCTCTGCCTATTTTTTCTATTGTTACTTTTTATTCTGGATTCCCTGCCATATCTACTTTCTGTGTTTCCCACTGTCTTTGTCTTACCTCACATATTCATTACGCTTTGTATAGTTTGATTTAGGGCTGGGTGATATGGACTTCACGGTGGCAGAGGGGTTAGTGCGTCTGCCTCACAATACGAAGTTCCTGCAGTCCTGGGTTCAAATCCAGGCTCGGGATCTTTCTGTGTGGAGTTTGCATGTTCTCCCCGTGAATGCGTGGGTTCCCTCCGGGTACTCCGGCTTCCTCCCACTTCCAAAGACATGCACCTGGGGATAGGTTGATTGGCAATACTAAATTGGCCCTAGTGTGTGAATGTGAGTGTGAATGTTGTCTGTCTATCTGTGTTGGCCCTGCGATGAGGTGGCGACTTGTCCAGGGTGTACCCTGCCTTCCGCCCGTTTGTAGCTGAGATAGGCGCCAGCACCCCCCGCGACCCCGAAAGGGAATAAGCGGTAGAAAATGGATGGATATGGACCCAAAAGTATATCTCGATGTATTTTTACTTAACCGCTATATTCGATATATATCTTGATATATTTTCCGTTGAAAATATTTATATAACAATATTCACTTTTGAGAATTCACTGAAATAGAAGTGAATGATAACTGCACTGTAGACAGTCAGTGGCACTTTTATTAACCCATCTGGTCAAGATGGGTAATAACAGCACAGAAAAGAATCTGTTTAAGTAGCACAGAATTACATTACATAGATCAGGGGTGTCAAACTCAAATACAGAGTGGGCCAAAATTTAAAACTGAACTAAGCCGCGGGCCGAGTTTGAACAAATTAATCTTTTAATAGGGACCCAAACAAGTTTTTAACTGAATATTGAACAAGCATGGCTAATGTAACTTTATAGTGACATGCAAAATTGAGTTTAAAATAATAATAATAATAATAATTAAAAAAGATCAATGGCATATCAAATCAAATTTAAATAAAAATGGAATGCCTCTTTTGTATTTGCAGCCTTCTGAGGTAAATATTAACATTACATTTTTCCAGAGGCTAATACATTTGAAAATAAAATAATGAATAAATCAACCATTCAGGCCTTTTTACTGCTCAGTTAATGTCGGGGCTCAGGTGGGTGGGGTAAGGGGGGCGGGGTTTGTTGGTAGCGGGGAGGGGGTGTATATTGTAGCGGTCCGGAAGAGTTAGTGCTGCAAAGGGTTCTGGGAATTTGTTCTGTTGTGTTTATGTTGTGTTACGGTGCGGATGTTCTCCCGAAATGTTTGGTCATTCTTGTTTGGTGTGGGTTCACAATTTGGTGTGGCGCAAATTTGTAACAGTGTTAAAGTTGTTTATATGGCCACCCTCAGTGTGACCTGTATGCTGTTGATCAAGTATGCCTTGCATTTACTTACATGTGTGTAGAAGCCACATATATTACGTGACTGTTTGTGAGGAGGAAAAACAGACTTGACGACAGGTTGTAGGGGACACTAAAGGCAGTGCCTTTAAGGCACACCCCCAATATTGTTGTCCGGGTGGAATTCGGGAGAATGGTTGCACCGGGAGATTTTCGGGAGGGGAACTGAAATAAAAGAGTCTCCCGGGAAATCGGGGAATGCGGTGTTACAGCGGCACCGCTGTATAACAGCGTCGGGCCAGCTCTAATGTTAATTTGATATTGCCTCAAGGGCCAAATTAAATTACACGGCGGGCCAAATTTTGCCCGCGGGCCAGAGTTTGACACCTATGACATAGATACAAAAGAAAAATAAAAAATGTATAAATAAAATAGAAACATATTATTTTTACATAAAATAAATAACATAGCTTTGCAAAGAATACAAAATGTAACAAACTTGCATAAAAAATTAATTTGCAGGCATGCGGTTTTTAATTCCCAGTCAACGATGTAATGGACTGTTACACACGTACGGTGCTGTGGTCCTACTAGACGTGTTGTTCTCAAATGGGGGTACGCGTACCCTTGGGGGCACGTCAGATTTTTTCTTTTAAATATTCTAAAAATAGCAACAATTCAAAAATCCTTTATAAATATATTTATTGATGTAAGTTCATAAACTGTGGAAAAAAAAATACAATGCAATATTCAGTGTTGACATAGATTTATTTTGTGGACATTTTCCATAAATATTGATGTTAAAGATTTCTTTTTTGTGAAGAAATGTTTGGAATTAAGTTCATGAATCCAGATGGATCTCTATTACAATCCCCAAAGAGGGCACTTGAAGTTGATGATTACTTCTATGTGTAGAAATATGTATTTATAATTGAATCACTTGTTTATTTTTCATCAAGTTTTTACTTATTTTTATATCTTTTTTTCCAAATAGTTCAAGAAAGACCACTACAAATGAGCAAAATTTTGCACTGTTATACAATTTAATAAATCAGAAACTGATGACATAGTGCTGTATTTCACTTCTTTTTCTCTTTTTTTCAACCAAAAATGCTTTGCTCTGATTAGGGGTACTTGAATTAAAAAAAAAGTTCACAGGGGGTACATCACTGAAAACAGGTTGAGAACCACTGTACTAGACCACAAGCCTGTGGTCAGCGCCAAGTAAGTGACTTGACTGTGCGATTGTGATATTGTTCTTTATTTCAAAATGTCAGCCACTGTCTTTTTGTAAATCACCAATGAAAACGAAATGTAGCATTTAGACCAGTCCTGGGCAAATTAAGGCTCGGGGGCCACATGCGGCCCGTTAAGCTTTTCAATATGGCCCGCCGGACATTCCCAATTAATTGTTTTAGATGTTTAAGATGTAAAGTGTAGCTGCCATTATGATGTGCACTCATGTTTTCTAATGACCGTAAGTCGTCAACTATACTAAGTCTTTCAATGGTTGGAATCTGCACTTTTGGATGATATACCAGTTTCAATGGTAATCTAATTAGTTACTACAGTAATCTATTTACTTACTATGGTCATCTAATTAGTTCCCTTGGTAATCTACGTCACAGCAGCTCAGACGAGGCACCAAGCAGGGTGGGCGGAAAGCGTTTCCACAGACAACGGAAGGAGATTTTCACAACAAAGTTGTAAAGTATTGTGATATATCAGATACCGTATTTCCTTAAATTGCCGCAGGGCATATAGTATGCGCCTGCCTTGAATTACTGCCGGGTCAAACTCGCTTCACAAAATAATTAGCGCATGCTCAGTATTACCGCCTGGTCAAACTCGTGACCTCACGAGTGACACTTCCCCTGTCATAATTTTCAAAATGTAGGAGGCTGATTTCAATACCGGTAATTTGAAATCTCATAAAGGGATGAAGATTAAGAGCTATTCAGTAGGATTTAAGGTCCAAGCTTACATCACACTCAATTTTTTACTGCATGCCTTTGGTAAGTGCCGGAGTGAGAAGAGGTTTTAAAATAGTTAGCGCATGCTTACTTTTACCGCATTCCTTTGGTAAGCGCAGGAGTGAGAAGAGGTTTTGAATTAATTAGCGCACCGGCGGCAATTCAAGGAAATACGGTATGTCAGATTGTAGGTGGGTTTATTTTGTACCCCTTCGCGTTCATATTTCACTGTTTGTTGCATTTTTGTTGCGTTTCACTTGATTGTAAAATATGTCAATCGAAAGGGGGTGTGACATGCATATTTTGTCAATATTCAGTGTTTTATCATTCATAGAAAAAAATAAAATTCCATTACGTTTTTTAAGGCGGTCTGTCATAACGTTATTAGCATTCAATCAGACATTGTGAGGTTTTGTATTAGTGTTCCTAAAAATAATTAACCGGCCCACAGACACATTTTACTCTCTGAATATGGCCCCCTGAGTCAAAATAATTGCCCAGGCCTGATTTAGACTGATAGTAGACTCACAATACTGTAGCAAAAGTCATCACGTCTGCCACAATCATGTGTGTTCTTAAATGTGTATTCCACCTCTTCCATGTCGAGAAAGGTTTAGATATGGGCTTGCATGGTAAACAACTCAAATGTTGGCCATTGTTTTATCAAGACGCCTACGTTTGTCCAAATGTTGCCAAGTAGACGCATTGTGTGTTTCCCGGACGTCGTCTACATTGCTAAAAGAAAAATCAAGGGAAGAGAATCCCCCTGCCATCTTCCACTAGTTTTTTTTAATATATAAATCGGCCGCTTGAATTTTCCTTCTTCTCTTCTACAACTCTCTCGTCGTCATTTAGGATGTCTGTTGCGATTAACCTTCCTGGTTTCATGACCCACCCTATGTTGCCTCTGATTGGCCTAATCTCAACCAATTGTGACTCATCATGGTAAACAACCAACCAATCAGGGATGTTCTTATAAATGCAAGCAGTCTTGAAAGGAGGAAAGGGAGAGGTTTAGTAGCCCATGGAGGGGGAGCGGGGGAGAACAAGGAACGCAACAAATAAGTGGCGTTTGGTCATTTTAACATGAAAATAATTATATCAATATCACAATATTTTCTTAATTGATATCGTGTCGATATTTTGAACAAACTCAATGTATCGCCTAGCCCTAATTTGATCGTTATTAAGGCGCAATGGGAAGTACTATATGAAACTACAAGCTCAGACAAGTCTTCCTTACTTTGTCTTTCCAATGGCTGTTGCATGTTGTTAAGTGAGGAAACCAATTTTTTTTATTGATCCTCACCTAAAAACAATAAAAAACAGGACGGTCTTAGGCTTGTTTGGGTTCAGTACGGATACATTTCATAACGTTTATATCAAGGTTATCAAACCCAAAACATTTCCTTCCGCTGTTGGTTGTAAGACGTGTTGTTGTCTCTCATAATGACTGTGAAAGGTAGGCACAATTCCCCCCAAAATGTTGCAGTTCCTCTTTAAAATTTGTGTTAAGCTAAATGTTACTGCAAATAGATTTTGGCTCTAAAAACCCATATAGGTTGATCCTAGTATCTATTGTACGTTTATAACATGCAACCCCATTCCACACTAATGATACCAATATTTCAATCAATCAATCAATGTTTATTTATATAGCCCTGAATCAAAAAATGTCTCAAAGGACTGTACAAACCACTACGACTACGACATCCTCGGAAGAACCCGCATAAGGGCAAGGAAAACTCACACCAGGTGGGCAAGGTGAATTAACACCCAGTGGGACGCCAGTGACAGTGATGACTATGAGAACCTTGGAGAGGACCTCAAATGTCGAGCGGGTCTAACATGATACTGTGAAAGTTCAATCCATAGTGGCTCCAACACAGCCGAGAGAGTTCAGTTCAAAGTGGATCCAAGACAGCAGCGAGAGTCCCGTCCACAGGAAACCATCCCAAGCGGAGGCGGATCAGCATCGTAGAGATGTCCCCAACCGATTCACAGGCGAGCGGTCCATCCTGGGTCCCGACGAGCGGTCCATCCTGGGTCCCGACTCTGGACAGCCAGTACTTCATCCATGGTCATCGGACCGGACCCCCTCCACAAGGGAGGGGAGGACAGAGGAGAAAAAGAAAAAAAGCGGCAGATCAACTGGTCTAAAAAGGAGGTCTATTTAAAGGCTAGAGTATACAAATGAGTTTTAAGGTAAGACTTAAATGCTTTTACTGAGGTAGCATCTCAAACTGTTACCGGGAGGGCATTCCAGAGTACTGGAGCCCAAACGGAGAACGCTCTATAGCCCGCAGACTTTTTTTGGGCTTTAGGAATCACTAATAAGCCGGAGTCTTTTGAACGCAGATTTCTTGCCGGGACATATGGTACAATACAATCTGCAAGATAGGATGGAGCTAGACCGTGTAGTATTTTATACGTAAGTAGTAAAACCTTAAAGTCACATCTCAAGTGCACAGGAAGCCAGTGCAGGTGAGCCAGCATAGGCGTAATATGATCAAACTTTCTTGTCTTGTCAAAAGTCTAGCAGCCGCATTTTGTAATTTAAGAGATTACATTGGTATCAAAGATTTTGTGGCAATATTTGGTCCACTTTGGTTGTCCAGTGTTACTATTGGTCTGCTCAATTTCTGTAGAAATATAGTATTTTTTTCCATTTAGACACCAGTATACTTTGTATTGTTTTGTTTTTGTTTTGTACCAAGGCAATATAATTAATTGGTCCAAAAATGTTGGCCGGCTTTGTGATGCATACCATAGCTTCTCAAGTACTAGATTGTGGATTTCAGACCTTTCGCGAGTTATGAAATGATTGTGAATTGACTCCTTCACTCACTTTTGAGCCTGTAAAGATTAAGGTGGTCTTCATAAAATGTCCAAGAGTTGAGTTAAGTGGAGTTTGAGTTCATTTCGAACATGCACACAAACAACATGACAGATACATCACATTTTCCAGTTCCTCTATTCAATATGTCCAAAAAGGAGTAGGAAGAAGCAGAGCTTATTTAAACCTACCCCTTTTCCTTTACGTAACAGTTGCTAAAACTTTTGTTCACATACTGTTCTCAATCTATTCACCACATACACTATACGTAATCAAAATATAAATAATACTCAGTGAATGAAGTAAGTTACATTTTATATGGTGAAATGAATGATGGATGGATGAGATACATTCAGAATGTTTATCATGGTTCTTTTTCTTTGTACTTTGTAAACACTTTTCGTTTGAAGAGTTCCTTGAAATGGATCATATTAGTAAATTGTTTGATTTATTTGCTCAATCCATTCCATAATTTAATTCCGCATACTGATATACTGAAGGTCTTAAGTTTTGTACGTGCGTATAAATGTTTCAAATTAAATTTTTCTCTAAGATTATATTTCTCCTTTTGTTGACAATAATTGTTGTATTTTCCTGGGTAGCAGGTTACAGTAAGAGTTTTTAGTAAATGAAAATTGTATAGTATTGTATCATAGTTGCGCTGCACGATTTTGATAGAAAAAGTAGTTCTGATTTTTCTCTGAAATTGCAATTGCGATTTTTCTATTTTTCAAATAAAAATGCATAAAACTGCAAAAATATCGAGTGAAGAAAGACATGTTACTTTTAGACTGTCAACATATTCTTGTCTCACGGTGCCACACATTAGAACAGTATGCAATAATTGACTTTAAAAAATAGTTGGCTTTATGCAGACAGATTCCGAGCATTTGTCTACATCAGTGTTTTTCAACCACTGTGCCGCAGCACACTAGTGTGCCATGAGATATTGTTTGGTGTGCCGTGGGAGATTATGTACTTTCACCTAATTGGGTTAAAAATATTTTTTGCAAACCAGTAATTATAATCCGCAAATGTGCCGTTGTTGAGTGTCTGGGCTGTCCAGAGCTCGGCAGAGTAACCGTGTAATACCAATCCATATCAGTAGGTGGCAGCCGGTAGCTAATTGCTTTGTAGATGTCGGGAACGACGACGATTGTTTGCAGGTAAAAAGGTATCTAACGCTTGAACCAAAAATAAACAAAAGGCGAGTGCCGTTAAGAAAAGGCATTGAAGCTTAGGAATGGCTATGCAAAACAAAACTTAAACTGAACTGGCTGCAAAGTAAACAAAAACAGAATGCTGGACGACAGCAAAGACTTACAGCGTGTGGAGCAGACGGCGTCCACAAAGTACATCCGTACATGCCATGACAATCAACACCAAAATAGGAGCGCAAGACAAGAAGTAAAATACTACACACAGGAAAACAGCAAAAAAACCTCAAAATAAGTCACGCCGTGATGTGACAGGTCTTGACAGTGCACCTACTTTGAAACAAGAGCTATAGTGATGCATGGTTGGTTATGGTTTGAATTCATATCAAATTATTGCGATAACGACTTTTTACTGTCAATATCGGCGGCTGAGTTTCATGCCTCGGGATTTTTTAAATGAAAAAAATGTGCTTCGGCTCAGAAAAGGTTGAAAAAGACTGGTCTACATCATGCTCTTAAACTGAGAATAAATACAAAATTATAATGTAGTGTAATCATAATATACAATAATAATGCAAGTAAAATGTTAAATAATATAAACATTAATTTCTTATTCCTGTAGAATTGTTTACCATTGTTTTGCAATTGGAAGGTAAATAACTTTATCCTAAACTAAAAAACACAAAAAATAACTGGACTAATTTTTGTAAGCAAACATTTAACTTAAATAAACACTAAACATCTCGCTCGTCCATGTTGATATTGCCCATTCGATTTGAAGCCGAAATGTGATCACATTTGGCTTTGTAATCATATCGTCCTAGTTTTTTTTTTTTTACATCGCGGCACTTCTCACTGGCGAGTAGGGAGGTTGTACCTGTATGTGTGTGCATTTTGTGTGTGTAAAGCTGACGGTCTCGCTCTTTGCCCACCGAGACAATGATTGTGAATGACTGAAAAGAGGGCTCACTGCGTTCAGTTAATTATACTGTTAAATGAACGCGCTCAGGTTCTGAGAGCGATGCACAAAGTGAAACATCTTTCTTCCTGTTTGAAGCAGAGACGGAAAAACGCGAGGCTCAACAATTTTGATTGGCGAATATGTCTGTCACTCAAATGCCGGTGACAGCTGAGAGAAATAAACAAACAGACAAAAACTCAATCGTTATCGTACTAATTCAAACCATTGATGACAATTCAATGTCGATTAATCGTGCAGCTCTATATCATATCATAATCTGTAGGTGTTTACTAGCATTATTAACTCCATGTAAAAAGTATAAATGAATTACAATTTATGGGTGTAATAATAGATGATAAAATGAAATGGAAATCTCATATAAAAATATACAGCCTAAGGTGGCATGAAACACATCAATAATGAATAAAGCTAAATATGTGTAGGACCAAAAATCATGCCGTATTCTCTTCTGCTTGCTAGTGTTGCCGTATCTGAGTTATTGTGTAGAAATATGGGGAAATAACTACAAATGTGCGCTTCATTCACTAACCAGGTTCCAAAAGAGGTCAGTTAGAATGATACATAATGTTGGATATAGAGAACATTCAAACCCTTTTTATTTATTGAATCAAAAATATTGAAATTCAACGATATAGTGAATTTTGCAAACAGCTAACATTATGCACAAAGCAAACTACAACCTGCTACCTGAGGATGGATTAAGTAAAGACATTAAATAATGTACTAGTATGATCCAGTTTAAGAAACTGTTGACATTCAGTGTTTACAAAGTACAAAGAAAAAGAATCATGATAAACATTTTGAATTTGTTAAACAATTGATAGATAGATAGATAGTACTTTATTTAATCCTTCAGGAGAGTTCCCTGAGGAAAATTTAAATTCCAGCAGCAGTGTACAGAATTGAGATCGAATTTAAAAAGTAAAAAGTAAATAATGGGGGTATAAATGGAAAAAAAAAAAGAAAAATATTACAATAAGACTAAAAATAACGCAACAATAAGATTATGATGATTTTATTCATCTCGCTATATGAAATACAACTTACTTCTTTAATTATTATTTTATATATGCATTTTTTTCATTAGTATTATAATTTTTTGTATTTTTTATTTATTTACTATATTGTGAATAAATTGAGAACAGGAAGTGAAAAAAAAAGTGTTACCAATTGCTATGAATTGTAAAAGGGGTAGGATTAAAAAAGGTCTGCTTCTTCTTACTCCTTTTCCAACATGTCGAAAAGATAAACTAGAGATAGTGACGTATCATGTTGTAATTGTATGCATGTTAAAAATAAACTTAAGCCATAAACTATGTATGAATAAAGTATAAAAGATTGATGGATTAAAAAAATGCCAGTGTGCTGTCCTAATTCTATTTTACTTAATTGCAACTTATTTTATTATCTCCTTAGAACTTAAATTATTTCATTCTCTCAGTTTAGCATTCATAATTTGATTTACACCAACTGTCTTGTGCAGTCTGGAGTATTCCTAAGAAACGAAAAAAGTATATTTCACTGTTTTAGAACATTACCATTTTAAACTGATTGCGTTAATGCCGGTTTGTACGATTATTTATTTACATTTTTTTGACTTTCATTCCCCCCCATTGTGGTTTCAATGTACCAGTTACCCATCAAGTTTTCGTACCATCATACATTTTTATTTTGCATTATTTATTTTTGCCGTCTTTTTAAAACCAAGGCTCAGCTGTCCTTGTGCCTTTCCACATTGCAAATGAATGCATATCCATGCAAATTCTTAAAAAAGGAAGGCTGAGAATTTGAATATTTTGCTTAAAGCTGCACCCAGGTCGACCCTACCATTCGGCATTTGAAAGCAGAGTGTCTTTTTGAATACTGAGGCTCCCTCTTTGTCATGTTAGCCAGAGGGACTGGATGAGCGGACCAACACTGGCAGGATGGACTGGGATCGGATGGGTTGCTGTGCGCAGACAGACTAATTGGGAAAGGGGGGGGCCAAAAGGGGGACAACGGGTGTTGGTTAGGGCGAGGAAAAGGTGGGGTATGCAGGAAGGGGGGATTTGAGATGATGACCTGGGGGTTAGAAGGAAGGTGAAAGAGGACAGCGAGTGGGGGATAGAGGGAGGAAGGAGTGAAGGAAGACTGAGTTAAGACCAGGGTTTGATGTTAGTTGCCTTGCTGACTGAGTCCGTAATATTATAGAATCAGTACCTAATTGTTCCTGCTTCAGAGGCACCTCCTTTTGTCCAAACTCTGTCAAAAATGCACTTTTTGGAGAATTTGGTCTATCGTTCACAATCATCATGAAAGACAGGATGACTGTTTTTTTTTTAAATGCATTCTAACTAATAAATAAACTTAAGTACAAGACTTCTTACAGCGGAGCCAATGGGAGGCCCTTCCTTCCGCCCAATAAAGCCAATATAAAACCATCCTGAAAGCGGCAATAATACTCAATTTACATGTCATGACTTGAATATTAACCAAGTGCAAACCCCGTTTCCATATGAGTTGGGAAATTGTGTTAGATGTAAATATAAACGGAAGAGAATGATTTGCAAATCCTTTTCAACCCATATTCAATTGAATGCACTACAAAGACAATATATTTGATGTTCAAACTCATAAACTTTATTTTCTTTTTGCAAATAATAATTAACTTAGAATTTAATGGCTGCAGCACGTGCCAAAGTAGTTGTGAAAGGGCATGTTTACCACTGTTTTACATCACCTTTTCTTTTAACAACACTCAATAAACGTTTGGGAACTGAGGAAACTAATTGTTGAAGCTTTGAAAGTGGAATTTTTTCCCATTCTTGTTTTATAAAGAGCTTTAGTCGTTCAACAGCCCGGGGTCTCCCCTGTCGTATTTTACGCTTCATAATGCGCCACACATTTTCGATGGGAGACATGTCTGGACTGCAGGCGGGCCAGGAAAGTACCCGCACTCTTTTACTACGAAGCCACGCTGTTGTAACACGTGGCTTGGCATTGTTATGCTGAAATAAGCAGGGATGTCCATGTTAGCATTGCTTGGGTGACAACATATGTTGCTCCAAAACTTGTATGTACCTTTCAGCATTAATGGTGCCTTCACAGATGTGTAAGTTACCCATGCCTTGGGCACCAATACACCCCCATACCATCACAGATGCTGGTTTTTGAACTATGCGCCTATAACAATTTGCATGTTTTTTTTACTCTTTTTTTCCGGAGGACACCACGTCCACAGTTTCCAAATATAATTTAAAATGTGGACTCGTCAGACCACAGAACACTTTACCACTTTGTATCAGTCCATCTTAGATGAGCTTGGGCCCAGCGAAGCCAGCGGCGTTCCTTGGTGTTGTTAATAAATGGCTTTCGTTTTGCATAGTAGAGTTTTAACTTGCACTTACAGATTTAGCGACCAACTGTAGTTACTGACAGTGTTTTTATGAAGTGTTCCTGAGCCCATGTGGTGATATCCTTTACACACTGGTGTCAGTTTTCCGCCTGAGGGATCAAAGGTCCGTAATATCATCGCTTACGTGCAGTGATTTCTCCAGATTCTCTGAACCTTTTGATGATTTTACGGACCGTAGATGGTAAAATCCCTAAATTCCTTGCAATAGCTCGTTGAGAAATGTTGTTCTAAAACTGTTCGACAATTTGCTAACAAAGTGGTAACCCTCGTCCTATCCTTGTTTGTGAATTACTTAACATTTCATGGAAGCTGTTTTTATACCCAATCATGGCACCCATCTGTTCCCAATTAGCCTGCACACCTTTGGGATGTTCCAAAAAGGTGTTTGATGATCATTCCTCAACTTTATCAGTATTTATTGCCACCTTTCCCAACTTCTTTGTCACGTGTTGCTGGCATCAAATTCTAAAGTTAATGATTATTTGCAAAAAAAAAAATGTTTATCAGTTTTAACTTCAAATATGTTGTCTTTGTAGCATATTCAGTTGAATATGGGTTGAAAATGATTTTCAAATCACTGTATTCCGTATGTATTTACATCTTACACAATTTCCCAACTCATATGGAAACGGGGTTTGTATAAGTGATATTGTTATTACAAGCGCTAACGCAGACAAACTATTTATAGCGGCGCCGTGATCACGAGTTTGCGTGTAAATGTTGACATGATCGACTGATCAGCTGCTTCCTTGTTTCCTTGCTAGTCAAACTTTATTGAAGCTCATAAATCATCTCTCTCACATGGATAGTAGAAAAATGAGGACGTAATCCGACAAGTTGGTACACTTTGTCAGACAATTTAGACCCGGTAATGGTGAGCAACATAACAGTCGGCTTCCTAATGGCAGCAGACCTTGTACAGTAAGTTATGTTTTATTATGTTTGTTGGCTCTCATGAAGTCTGCAGTGAGTAATATTCAGTCATAAAGAAAAAAAAAGCAAACGTTGTGATGCCTTTTTGAGATTAATGCGCCACTTTTGTTTAAAATGTTGTCCCCTTTTAATGTAATCAACGTTACTACCGTATTTAGCTTTTGAGAGTTTTAGCTAAAGTTAGTGGCCGAGGATCTTATTCACCCATTTGCACGCAGTTGTTTATTACACCCTTGACATGTTCAGAGACACCCATTACGTGTAAGTTAGGCCCAAGTGTTTAAGTCTGGTACGGATGGAATCTTTGGCTGTTTAGAAATATGAAACATGTAGTTTTCCTAACACTTGTGAATGTCATTAAAATCTGTGGAAAAGATTACACGTTAAATTTGAAAAGGCAGTGTGAACCTAGACCGCACTAGATGTTGTGTGTCATCATGGTGATGCAGTGTTTGTTTCCAAGCGACAACGGTGCCTTTTTCCCAGCTAGTAATGATAATCTACAAGGCACTATTAATTTGTTTCACTTGTTAGTCGAGCCACACTAATGTTAAAGAGGAACTGCACTTTTTTGGGGGGGAATATTTTGAATATCGTTCACAAAAGAGACAAGAAGACACAAGTTTTTCTTTTTTTTTTCATTGTAATTTGTAAAAAGATGGCTTGTTCTAGGTGGATAGCAATGCAGCCAATAGGAGCAATCATTTTTACCTCTAAATTGCTTTACAAATGCATTCACAACAATACTTCATTTACGTTCCCTAACTTGTATAATAACCAAGCACTAGCGACATTATTGTAAGAGCGAACATGTAGTAACACATCGGCCTGCTACGGTATTAGCCCTAAAAGCTAACGACGGCAAAATATAAGCTAACTTCTAAGTCAGCACGAAATGCATTTGAGTTTGTAATGCACAACACAATGCGATAAGACACCAATCTGCATTGCCTGAAAAACATGAAAAATCACATTTTGTTAGGTTCTGTTGGTTTTGAACCCCGAGTTGCAGAGATGGCAGGCGTAGCGCAGGAAAACATGACTTTGATGTCAAAAAGGAAATAGTGCACATGCAGGGAACACAAGAACCAGAACACAGGCAACGGGGAACAATCATCGAGCCCTGACTGGAGGGCGAGGCCGGAATAAATAGTAGCCTGATCGGCAACTGCAACCAGGTGTGCCAGGCTGCCAATCGGGGACAGGTGAGGGAAACGAGCGCTCAGGCAGACATGCAGGAAGCGGAACTAAAATAAGAGCGCTGACAGGAAATAAACACAAACTAAGGAAACACAACCAAAACGTAAATGTGACAGATCTTCATACATGTCATGTTTTGTTTATAAACGGCTAGCTCGACAGTGTATGTACAGTAGTGTACGGTTATGTGCTGCATGTATATGAACCATAGTATAGTGACTTACTCGATGAACATTTGTTCGTTTGGTCAAGCTGGCCAGGGAGGTTTCCAATTGATTTGGGCACTCCAATAATTGGGCATAACTTGGCTCAAGAGTTCCAAATTTTCAGCGTGACCAAATAGCACCGACCTCACTCTCTGGACTTCCATCTGCTCCATCGTTTCACCCTCTTCTTTGTGCTCGCTTCTACACGTTTGTACATGATGTCACACAAGATATTTCAATAACCGTCAAATAAAAATGAGCTGCATAGTAGGAAATCTCCTTCGCTATGTGGTAGGTTCCTGCGGACGTTATCTCCTTCTGTTGTTGACTATTTTTTTTTTATACGATGTTGATGTGGGAATAGTTGTTTGGGAATTTTGTTGGTGTGGCACTGAATGGAGATGTTGACATGCCGAGTTTCAATGCTGTTACTTTTTGTAGCAACGCATTTGCCGCATGATTGTTCAACATCTTCCCGCTTGAAGCCAAACCAACGCCAAGACGATGGACCCCGATCTGTTTTTGTTGGGAGTTAATTCTTCCTTCTTTTGTTGCCAGATTTGCACCTTCTTTCTCTCGTATTACCACTCTCACCACACTGTTAGCATCTCAACTAACCTTACCATGTCACTACCTGTCTGCTCCGCGGGAGCGTGTGATGTTGCACACGTGACGTATGTAAGAAGGTGCGCTTGTTTTAAAGGCCTACTGAAATTAGATTTTCTTATTTAAACGGGGATAGCAGGTCCATTCTATGTGTCATACTTGATCATTTCGTGATATTGCCATATTTTTGCTGAAAGAATTTAGTAGAGAACATCGATAAAGTTCGCAACTTTTGGTCGCTAGTAAAAAAGCCTTGCCTTTACCGGAAGTAGCAGACGATGTGAGCATGGCGTCACGGGTTGTAGGGCTCCTCACATCCTCACATTGATTATAATCATAGCCATCAGCAGCTAGAGCTTTTCGGACCGAAAAAGCGACAATTTCCCCATCAATTTGAGCGAGAATGAAAGATTTGTGGATGGGGAAAGTTAGAGTGTAGCAGAAAAAAAAGGAAAAAAAAAAGAAAAGGCGACGGCAGTGGGACCGTTTCAGATGTAATTAGACACATTTACTAGGATAATTCTGGAAGATCCCTTATCAGCTTATTGTTTTAATTGTGTTTTAGTGAGATTGTAAAGTCATACCTGAAAGTCGGATGGCTGCAGTGAACGCCAGTGTCTCTGAAAGAAGCCAAGGAGCCAAGATCACAGCTGCCTTTTTGAGCTGCAGGAGGACGTCGCATAATCCACTGAAGTCTCCGGTAAGAGCCGAATTAATATCACAATTTTCCCATCCAAAAACTTGCTGGTTGACGTAGAGAAACA
The DNA here is from genome assembly GCF_033978795.1 of Nerophis ophidion. Taxonomy (NCBI): domain Eukaryota; kingdom Metazoa; phylum Chordata; class Actinopteri; order Syngnathiformes; family Syngnathidae; genus Nerophis; species Nerophis ophidion. The sequence continues at coordinate 21,357,106 of NC_084632.1, read as the reverse complement.
TGTTCGCTTGACCGCTCTGTGTTAAAGCTTCACTTCATTATTAATCGAACAAATTGCAAAAGATTCAGCAACACAGATTTCCAAATTACTGTGTAATTATACGATGAAAAGAGACGACTTTTAGCCGAGTGTGGTGCTGGGCTAATATGACGTCACAAACGCGCGTCGTCATACGCGTCATCATTCCGCGATGTTTTCAACAAGAAACTCCGCGGGAAATTTAAAATTGTAATTTGGTAAACTAAGCCGGCCGTATTGGCATGTGCTGCAACGTTAATATTTCATCATTGATATATAAACTATCAGACTGCGTGGTCGGTAGTAGTGGGTTTAAGTCTCTTTGAAAAGGAGAGACAAGAAAGAGTGAGAAATGCATGCAGTTTAATGCCCGCAGCCAAGATCAACTGAGTGAGAACGTATACTCGAATATCACGATATACTCATTTTCTATATCGCACAGAGACAAACCCGTGATATATCGAGTATATCGATGTATCGGCAAGCCCTAGGTTGTGAATCCTCATTTGTCCAAAAATAGTCTTCTTTGTCTTCCTAGTCTGCCATGATTACAAGTTACAACACACTCGCGTGTTTGTTTGTGGAAGTAGGAACACACAGTAGATGCCGGAAGTCGGATGTGAGCTGCTATGGAAACGGAAATAAATACGCCAAAGAAGGAAGTCCCGGTATTGATTAAAATGACCAAAATACAGTAAATATTTTACATACTGTATTACGTATTGTGATTAATGGTCTGTTACTACATTATATAGACATGCAGCATGTATCTAAATCGTTGGAGTGTTTCAAAATTGTTTTATAGGGCTTTGAAGGCTACAACAGTGGCTCCAATTAGCCCCATCTTGAAAGCGTTTTTTGTCATCTTTAAGCCCCCCCCGAACCCTACATTAAAAAATGAGTGTCTTCTTGTCTCCCATAATGATTGTGAACGATAGGCAAAATTCCAAAAAATGTGAAGTCCCCCTTTAAAGGCCTACTGAAATGAGATTTTCTTATTTAAACGGGGATAGCAGGTCCATTCTATGTGTCATACTTGATCATTTCGCGATATTGCCATATTTTTGCTGAAAGGATTTAGTAAAGAACATCCACGATAAAGTTCGCAACTGGAGAAAAGCCCTGCCTCTACCGGAAGTTGAAGACGATGACGTCACATGTTTGATGGTTCCTCACATATTCACATTGTTTTTAATGGGAGCCTCCAATAAAAGGTGCTATTCGAACCGAGAAAACGAAAAATTCCCTATTAATTTGAGCGAGGATGAAAGATTCGTGTTTGAGGATATTGATAGCGACGGACTAGAAAAAAAAAAAACGTGATTGCAATCGCGTTGCATTGAGACGGATTCATATGTTTTTAGAGACATTTACTACAATAAGTCTGGGAAATCCCTTACCTTTCTATTGTGTTGTTAGTGTTTTAGTGAATTTAACAGTACCTGATAGTCGGAAGTGTACGTCCGCGGCCGGGTGTTGACGCGAAGTGTCTCGGGTAAGTCGACGGCAGCTGTACGGGAGGCGCAAGCTCAGCTGATATCCGGTAAATGGCGACTTTTTAACCACAATTTTCTCACCGAAACCTGCTGGTTGACAAGTGGTCGGGATCCATGTTCGCTGTGAACCATAGGAAAGTTTCAACTCCGTGAATTTTAAACAAGGAATCACCGTGTGTTTGTGTGGCTAAAGGCTAAAGCTTCCCAACTCCATCTTGCTACTTTGACTTCTCCAATATTATTTGAACAAATTGCAAAAGATTCAGCTACACAGATCTCCAAAATACTGTGTAATTATGCGGTTAAAACAGACGACTTTTAGCTGTTTGTGTGCGTAGCGCTCATACTTCCTAAAAACGTCACGGGTTTTTAGGACGTCATTACACAACGTTTTCAAGACGAAACTCCCGGGAAATTTAAAATTGCAATTTAGTCAACTAAAAAGGCCGTATTGGCATGTGTTGCAATGTTAATATTTCATCATTGATAAATAAACTATCAGACTGCGTGGTGGGTAGTAGTGGGTTTCAGTAGGCCTTTAAGTTCTCTTTAGTACACATTTTTCAAAAGCCTTTTTTGTGTGCATGTGGGGGAGTGTGACAGCTGACAGTTTGATCTTAGTCGTAAAAAAAACTATTGAATCAATTGATAGACTTACTTTCTTAGAAATGGTGGCGTAGTTCAATGAGGATCTCAGGGGTATGTATTGAACGTTTGTTAGTCCCAGGATGTCTTAACCCGACTAAAATTCGGGGTCGCCTTCCGTGGTGGTGGCACACTTCTCTTCCACTCAAGCATAGGGGAATAACTTTGTGCAATTATATTTTTGACAGTTAATTCAAAGTGTCATTATGGTCCTTTTCATCAAAGGAGGTTTTCAGATTGAAGCGATCAGAAGTGATTTGATCAGTCTGAGAGTGTTTTTTTAAATCATTTTATTACGTGTGGTGTACAGTAAACTGCATCCAAATTTCGAGTGCAATGTAACGTTTTACTTTCCCGGGGGGCTGGAATCATTGCAGCCTTTCTTTATTTCTTTCGAACATGAACACACTTACAGCATAATACATCACACAATTTCATATAATTTCTCTTTACATCATGTCCAAAAGGGAGTAGGAAGGAGCAAAGCTTATTTAACCCTACCCCGTTCCCACTTCAGAGCGTTTACAAATTTGTACATTTATTTACTGACCTTTTTATAGTAAACTGTCATCCGTGAATGAGCAATACAACAGTTTTGTAACATGTAATTAATTAACTCAGTCATTATTAATATACGGGCTTCACGGTGGCAGAGGTGCGTCTGCCTCACAATACGAAGGTCCTGCAGTCCTGGGTTCAATCCCAGGCTCGGGATCTTCCTGTGTGGAGTTTGCATGTTCTCCCCGTGAATGCGTGGGTTCCCTCCGTGTACTCCGGCTTCCTCACACCTCCAAAGACATGCACCTGGGGATAGGTTGATTGGCAACACTAAATTGGCCCTAGTGTGTGAATGTGAGTGTGAATGTTGTCTGTCTATCTGTGTTGGCCCTGCGATGAGGTGGCGACTTGTCCAGGGTGTACCCCGCCTTCCGCCCAATTGTAGCTGAGATAGGCGACCCAAAAAGGGAATAAGCGGTAGAAAATGGATGGATGGATGGATTATTAATATACTGAGATGAAGAATAGCTTATTTTCAACAAGGTTGAAAGTATTACTCATAAAAGTTATTCTTTGTACTTTGTAAGCACTATTAATTTGAACAACCTCTTAAACTGGATCATATCAGTGCAATGTTTAACTTCTTTACTTAATTCATTTCATAATTTAATTCCACATACTGATATACTAAAGGTTCAAAGTGTTGTACGTCCATACAAATGTTTCAAATTAGATTTTCCTCTGAGGTTATATTTCTCCTCTTTAGTTGAGAAGAAATGTTGTACATTTTTGGTAGCAGGTTATAGTTTGCTTTGTATATAATTTTAGCTGTTTGCAATTTTACCAAATCATCAAACTGTAATATTTTTGACTGAAAAATATTTGTTTGTATGTTCCCTATATCCAACATTATGTATCAGTCTAATTGATATTTTTTGTAACACGGTTAATGAATATAGCGCACATTTGTAATTATTTCCCAATATTTCTGCACAATAACTTAGACATTGTAACACTAGCGAACAGTAGAGAATATGAAGCATATAGAGGCAATTGTCAGACTTGCCCCTGACAGTTTGGTTGTGTTTTAGTTTTTCCTCTGTGTTGGTTGTATTTCCTGTCAGCTTTCTTGTTTTGGTTCTGTTTCCTGTTTGTCTCCCTGAGTGCTGTGTCCCCTCAGCTGTGGCTGATTGGCACTTGGCAGCCAGCTACTATTTAAACCTGCTTTGTCCTCCACTCAGTGTTGGAGTATTGTCGTGTGGTGTAGATGTCACCACTACCTGTATTGTCGATATCGTTACAGCTACTACCTGTCGTGCTACTACTTGTCTTTGTCGCTGTCTTCGTAGCGGTAAGCTGTTCCTGTCAGCTATTTGTAGTTTGCTTTCTCCTAGCTCTTTTGTTTCGTGTTTTCTTGTTAGCCATTAGCTGTTTCCATTTTTTCTGTTTGCTGGTTCCTGTTTTCAGTTTTGGCTATACCTAGTTCCTGGTTTGTGTTTTTTACCTTTTATTTTGAACATTAAATAATGTTTTCCTGGACAAGGCCTGCCTTCTCTGCATCTTGGGGTTCGTCACCAACACACTGTGACAGAATACTCCAACCAAATTCGAACCCCGCAGATATTTCAATGGCAGAGAGACTTGACAGAATTCTGGAGAAAACTTCGGCCTCATTTCAAGCCCTCTCCCACACATTCCTTTTCGTCTGTGGGCCTATCTGGTGACGTTTGGGATCAGTCCCTTGATGGGGGGGCTATGAGTAGCTGTGCATCTGGGGAGACACATCTACTTCCCACCCCAGTGGGTCTGCAACAGACGGCACCATCATCTCCGGTGGGCCGGTAGACGCCACCATCATCTCTGGTGGGTATGCAACCTACGGCGCCATCATCTCTGGTGGGTCCGCAAACTACGGCGCCATCATCTTTGGTGGATATGCAACCTAGAGCGCTACCATGCACTCCGGTGGGCCAACAGACGCCACCATGCACTCCGGTGGGCCAACAGACGCCACCATGCACTCCGGTGGGCCAACAGACGCCACCATGCACTCCGGTGGGCCAACAGACGCCACCATGCACTCCGGTGGGCCAGCAGACGCCACCATCCTCTCCAGTGGGCCAGCAGATGCCGCCACCACCATCCTCTCAGGTCGGCCAGCAGCAGACGGCGCCATCATCTCCGGTGGGCCAGCAACAGACGGCGGCGCCATCATCTCCGGTGGGCCAGCAACAGACGACGCCACCATCCTCTCGACGGCCACGGGTGTGGTCGTTACATGGGCGATCGCCTCCCCAATTGTGGCGGCGTTCAACTCGCCGTCGCCACCTGACTCTTCCCCACTGGCTGCGGGGACACTTGTCCTGGTGGCCCACCTCCTTGTCCTCCCTCCACCCTCCTGTGACTTTGGACTGTTTTTTTTAGGGAGGGTTTCTAGAACGTCTAGTATCCGTTATGGGAAGGGGGCTACTGTCAGGCTTGCCCTTGACAGTTTGGTTGTGTTTTAATTTTTCCTCTGTGTTGGTTGTATTTCCTGTCAGCGTTCTTGTTTTAGTTCTGTTTCCTGTTTGTCTCCCTGAGTGCTGTGTCCCCTCAGCTGTGGCTGATTGGCACTTGGCCACAGCTGGTGTCAATCAGCCAGGTACTATTTAAACCTGCTTTGTCCTCCACTCGGTGTTGGAGTATTGTCGTGTCGTGTCGATGTCACCACTATCTGTATTTTCGATATTGTTACAGTACTACCTGTCTTGCTACTACTTGTCTTTGTCGCTGTCGTCATAGCGGTAAGCTGTTCCTGTTAGCTATTTGTAGTTTGCTTTCTCCTAGCTCTTTTGTTTCATATTTTCTTGTTAGCCATTAGCTGTTTCCAGTTTTTCTGTTTGCTGGTTCCTGTTTTCAGCTTTGGCTATACCTAGATCCTGGTTTGTGTTTTTTACCTTTTATTTTGAACATTAAATCATGTTCTCTTGGACAAAGCCTGCCCTCTCTGCATCTTGGGGTTCATCACCAACAAACTGTGACAGAAATAGTACTTAAATTCATGGACAATGTGTGCTATCTTGAATTTGACTGGGAACACCTTACAATCCTATGAGTCAAGAAAACACAATTTTTTTTTTGCTTTCTAATTTGTATTAATCGTCTTGTGTTAGGTAACTCGCAATCCAGCTAATGGGACCAATCCATTCTCCCTCTAAACCTCTTTAAAATGCATCCAAAACTGCCAACAATACTTAATTTACGTTGTGTAACCTGTATAATAACCAGGCTGTGGTGATGGTGTTATTGTAACAGCGAACATGGACGAACACTTTCTCGACTGTGGCAACACATCGCCTTACCATGCATGGCTACGGCATTAGCCATAAACGAGCTACTGCATCAACAGCTACATGGGTTTTGAGTTCGTAATGCACAACACAATGTGATAGGATGCCAATCTGTCCTGACTGAAAAACATGAACAATCATATTGTAAAGTATTAGCGCAAATTTCATGTTTTGTTTGTACACAGATAGCTTGACAGCATATGTACTGTAGTTGTAGGGTGATGTGCTGCATGTAGGGCTGGGCGATACATCGCGGGTTTGTCTCTGTGCGATATAGAAAATGACTATCGTGATATTCGAGTATATGTTCTCACGCAGTTGCTTTTAGCTGCTGGCATTACACTGCATGCATTTCCCCCTCTTTCTTGTCTCTGCTTCTCACAGAGACATAAACAAGCGCACTTTCTTACATACGTCACATTCTGTCACTTACTTTTTGGGGGGGGGGTTTTGTCATGAAAAAGGGACTTTTTTTGGGTTGATGCACTAATTGTAAGTGTATCTTGTGTTTTTTATGTTAATTTCATAACAAAAAAATATATATATATTCTGCGACCCGGTACCAATCTAGCCTCGGTGTTTGGGGACCATTGATATAACGTACACTTATTCAGCCTGTTGTTCACTATTCTTTACGTATTTTAAATTGCCTTTCAAATGTCTATTCATGGTGTTGGGTTTTATCAAATACATTTTCCCAAAAAATGTGACTTATACTCCAGTGTGACTTATATATGTTTTTTTCCTTCTTAATTATGCATTTTCGGCAGGTGCGACTTATACTCCGAAAAATACATTATTTGGCTCAGGATGATACGATGATAATCATGGTAGCACGAGTGCTGCTGGCACTAGAAAGCTACGGTTCATTTATGGAAACATTAATTTCAGCATGTGCGGTGACATTCTGAAGCAAAGCAGGAGCCACTTCCTTGGTTAACCGGGCCTCTTGGAAGTTGGAAGAACACAATTGAATTTATAACATATAAATTCAATATAATAACATTGGTTGCTGAAATGTGTGTACTCACTAGAAATGCGCGGTTTGCGGTCTCATCCGTGGAGTCCGCGGATAAACCGCGGGTCGGGCGGTTGACATGACGAAAAAATAGATTTTAATTAGATTCGGGCGGGTGGCGGTTGGACCATCCGGAAATATTTGATATGCATGGTTCTGTGATCGGTATCCTTTGCCATTCAAAGTGCCATTTAAGACCCGTGTCATGATGCCTTTCTGTCTCTGACTTCATCTGTCCGCGCTAAACTGAGTTGGCCATCAGCAAAAAGGCCGGCTGCTGCCATCATGACCAAACTTCTGGAGTGGTTGTTCGGCGTTTCGGTCGTCTTGGCCGTCTGGGCGGTGGTGGCGTTCGACCTGTTGGACTTGGAAGTGCCGCGTCCTTACCGAGAGGTGGCTTGGCCCATGCCGCTGTACCTGCTTGTGTCCTTCGGCTGCTACTCTCTGGCCACGGTGGGCTTCCGGGTGGCCACTTTTAATGACTGCGACCAGGCTGCCGAGGAGCTCCAGAAGCAAATAAGAGAAGCTAAAGAGGACCTGAAGAGGAAAGGATTAAAGATGTAGAATAAAACAAACTATATATTTTTTGCAGACATCTGGACATGTACAGGACATGAGACTCTAAAAAGCAATTTCAAATGTGATGTTGTTACCCATTTATCCATGAAATACCAAGTTATCTCATCCGAACATTCTTCTATCCTGATTCAGACATGATTAAATTATTATTCTTGACCTTTTTTTTTTTTTTTTAACTCCAGGAATGTAATTTTTCCGTCTAAAGTCGGAATTCCGTCTTTAAAGGCCTACTGAAATGAGATTTTCTTATTTAAACGGGGATAGCAAGTCCATTCTATGCGTCGTACTTGATCATTTCGCGATATTGCCATATTTTTGCTGAAATGATTTAGTAGAGAACATCGGACGGCGTGGCGCAGTGGAAAAGTGGCCGTGCGCTACTCGAGGGTCCCTGGTTCAAATCCCACCTAGTACCAACCTCGTCACGTCCGTTGTGTCCTGAGCAAGACACTTCACCCTTGCTCCTGATGGGTGCTGGTTGGCGCCTTGCATGGCAGCTCCCTCCATCAGTGTGTGAATGTGTGTGTGAATGGGTAAATGTGGAAGTAGTGTCAAAGCACTTTGAGTACCTTGAAGGTAGAAAAGCGCTATACAAGTACAACCCATTTATCATTTATTTATTTATAAAGCGAAGAAGACAATAAGAGACGCTATTATTCTCCTGAATGACTGCCGGTATTCACCCAGATAAGATAAGTATTAGGGCGTGCTATGAAGCCATTGGCTTTGTCGCCTACTACAACATGTACGATCTGCTTGTCAGTCCAGCATCATGTTGTGTGTGGCTTCCGCGTCAACACGCACACGTCTAGAAGGCATACTGGGTGACCCAGAGTACACTAATGGTTGTGATATAAACAATTTTAACACTCTTAGTAATATGCGCCACACTGTGAAGCCACACCAATTAAGAACGACAAACACATTTCGGGAGAACATCCTCACAGTAACACAACATAAACACAACACAACAACAACAAATACCCATAATCCTTTGTATTCATGACACTGCCTGACTATTTTATACACCCCGCTAGCAGCAACCCCCCCCCCCACCCCTGTGCGTCGGTAAGGTGGGCGGGGTTGGGGGCGCGGGGGTGTAAAATATATTCAGTAGTGTCACGGATACAAAGGATTATGGGTATTTGTTGTGTTGCGTTTATGTTTTGTTACTGTGAGGATGTTCTCCCGAAATGTGTTTGTCAATCTTGTTGGGTGTGGCTTCACAGCATGGCGCATATTAGTAAGTGTTAAAGTTGTTTATATCACAACCATCAGTGTACTCTGTATCACCCAGTATGCCTTTCAATTTCATACGTGTGATTGCGGAAGCAGTACACGACATGTTGCCGGGCCAACAATCGGTTCGTAAATGTTGTTGAAGGTGTACATAGCCAATGGCTTCACAGCACGCCCATATTCTTGTAATCAGGATGAACGCTATTGGATAGCCGTGGGAACGTTAGCGGTTCCAATTATCATCATTACTCTGTGAAACAGGTTTAAATAGCTCTGTGAGTGGTAAAGGCGGACAACCTCTGATGTATTTCGGCGGGCGGTTGGCGGGCGGGTACGGTCCTGATAAAATGTTGGTTCGGGTGGACGGTGAATGGATGACAACTTTGGTGATGCGGATGCGGATGATATAATTGCCTATCCGCGCATCTCTAGTGCTCACTTTTTGTGAGAGACATAACTATTTTTAAATGTTATACTTTTAAGTGGAAGATGCCCAGTAGGATATAATGTGGTTGTCTGCAACCAATCTCAAGTTATCAAGTGGCTCAGACATATGGCTTGCTGTTGTCAAACTTTATTAAGATTCAATTGATTTTCCAGCTTTTGATTTGCATATGATTTATGTATTAACAAAAGCATATTGGAAGTATTATATTGGACATATTGGCTACATTATATATTAAGTTGTGTCTTTTTTGTGTGCAATTGTGCACGCACAGCCTTTTGCAGCAAAAGTTGCATTGCCGGGAAACAATAAAACAAATGACAAAAATAAAAGCAGATGTAGGGCTCACTCAAACGTTCCCCACAGCACAACCACACATTGCTGGGAAACACTTGCAGATTCTAGTTAAGGCCTAACACATGCTTGTATGTTTGTTAAAAGGTTGTTTCTAATATTGGTTTAGAAATTGTATCTTGACAAGTAGTTCAAATCAATTCTTGCTTAAACCAAGTTCTTGGTATTACCGACTCTAGAGCCCGAGCTGCCCAGAACTAGGTTGAGTTCCGTCGGGCAGCCAGCTAGATTGATCTGGCTGCAGTAGCCAGGGGAATATAAAGCAGGGCAGCGGCTTAAAGTCTGAGTCCCCCGAGGGACGAGTCCTTGCTGCATGGGGAAAGGGGCATGAACTGACTTCCTTGACCACTGTGTCCGCACACTGAATAACTTTCCATCGCTCCGTTTCTTATGGCATTCACTTTGTCTCTGTCTCTCCCTCAGTCTTCCTCTTTTCACCTCCATCTTATTTTCAGCGTTTTTTCGTCTCACTCTGGTGTTATTCACACACTCGGTGCATTCGCATTTCTTTACCATCCTCTTCTGCTTCCCTCATCTGTATTTAAAAGCATATGGGGAGTGAATACTGCTTATGAAGTTCACACCCAAAATGAAACACCAAGACTGATGTTAAGTCGACTATGAACTACTTTTACATAACACTTAAGTTTAGGTCTATTTTTAAGAAAACTAAGACTGTCCCTGTTGTACCATGCTATTCTGCAGGGGCATGATGCGAAGCTGCACAGGGCTGCTGTTGTAGTGTTCTGGTGTAGTGATGGTCCATTGGGGGATCCCAGAGCATTCTGTCTCACTGAGTGATACCCCTGTCTCGACTCATGATGAACAGCACACACGCACAGCACTGTCTGCCAAGCTAGCAGCACATTCCTCCCTCACTCCCTCTGCCACATTCTGTGCAAAGCTACAAATATATTAGCTGCCTCTTTTTCTGTTGTCTAGGGGGAAAAAAGGCAAACAGGGTGGTATATGTACGTGAGTGCTCTTAGTGTTGGAGGTCTTACTGCACTGTGAAATACTGTGGCGGAACAATTCTCTTTGTGCATTCAACACAGCGCACAGGTGAAGCAAAAAGGAGTAACAATGCTAGTGTTTTGAAATACACCACAAACATGTAACAAACGCACCCACGTTCTTCGGGTGTCGCTGCCACTACACAACTTAAAGGCCTACTGAAACCCACTACTACCCACCACGCAGTCTGATAGTTTATATATCAATGATGAAATATTAACATTGCAACACATGCCAATACGGCCTTTTTAGTTTACTGAATTGCGATTTTAAATTTCCCGGGAGTTTTGTCTTGAAAACGTTGTGTAATGATGACGTGTACGCGAGACGTCACAGGTTTTTAGGAAGTATGAGCGCTGCACACACACACAGCTAAAAGTCGTCTGCTTTAACCGCATAATTACACAGTATTTTGGAGATCTGTGTTGCTGAATCTTTTGCAATTTGTTCAAATAATATTGGAGAAGTCAAAGTAGAAAGATGGAGTTGGGAAGCTTTAGCCTTTAGCCAAACAAACACACGGTGATTCCTTGTTTAAAATTCCTGGAGTTGAAACTTTACTACGGATCAGAGCGCGGTCAAGCGAACATGAATCACGACGGAATGTCAACCAGCAGGTTTCGGTGAGAAAATTGTGGTAAAATTGTCGCTTCTTACCGGAGAAAAGCTGAGCTTGTGCCATCCATAGCTGCCGTCGATTCCCCTGATACATTAGCGTCAAGACACCTGTGGAGACACCCCTCCGACTATCAGGTACTTTTAAACTCACTAAAACACTAGCAACACAATAGAAAGATAAGGGATTTCCCAGAATTATCCTAGTAAATGTGTCTGAAAACATCGGAATCTGTCCCAATGCAATCACGTTTTTTTAAACTTTATTTTTATTTTTTTCTAGTCCGTCGCTATCAATATCCTCAAACACAAAGCTTTCATCCTTGCTCAAATTAATGGGGAAATTGTCGTTTTCTCGGTCCGAATAGCTCTTTTTGTTGGAGGCTCCCATTAAAAACAATGTGAATATGTGAGGAGCCATCAACATGTGACGTCATCGTCTGCGACTTCCGGGAGAGGCAGGGCTTTTGTCTTAGCACCGAAAGTTGCAAACTTTATTGTGGATGTTCTCTACTAAATCCTATCAGCAAAAATATGGCAATATCCCGAAATGATCAAGTATGACACATAGAATGGACCTGCTATCCCTGTTTGAATAAGAAAATCTAATTTCAGTAGGCCTTTAAGGAGTCACGGGTGGGACCTGATATTCAGTTGGGAACAAGTTTAACGCTAAATAAACACAAGTCATATATAGCTATTAGCCACAACACGATCAAGGTTCTATTTAATATCCCACAAATAAATCCCACCTAACAAACATCTCCCCCCCTCCCGCCAATACAAATCAAACACCTGCACTACACACTCAAACCCACAGCCCAAAAGTGCAGATCACCTCCCCAAAGCTAATACAGCACATATATTCCCCCAAAGTTACGTACGTGACATGCACATAGCGGCATGCACGTACGGGCAAGCCATTAAATGTTGTAGGCCGCAGCTACTCACAGTACCCCGCATCCAACTCAAAACCTCCTGGTAAGAGTCTCTGTCCCAGTTCTCCTTAGGCCAATGGTAAATCCACAAAAATGGTCAAAAATTAGGATTTGTTCCATGCAGTGGCTCCGTAGCAAAAGGCTTTGGCTGTCAGGTGCTCCAGGTGGTGTGAGACGTCAATTTCCACTTCCGCCATGTTCGATAGCACCGGATGCCTTTTTATCGCCACATTCTATTAAGTCACATTTTTTATATTATCATGATTATTGAATACGCCTGTAACAGTTCAAAATATTTCATAAATGGCTGGCATAATAAGTATGTATTAGAGATGCACGGATAGGCTATTATATCATCCACAACCGCATCACTAAAGTCGTCACCATATTTATTTGCTGAACACTTGTTGTGTCACACATGATAGTAGTCTGGAAGAGTGGCTTGCCACGATCCGTCCATCCATCCATCCAGTTTCTACCACTTATTCCTTTCGAGGAATAAGTGGAGCCTATCTCTGGAGCCTATCGCTGGAGCCTATCTCAGTTACAATCGGGCGGAAGGCGGGGTACACCCTGGACACGTCGCCATCTCATCGCAGGGCCCACACAGATAGACGGACAACATTCACACTCACATTCACACACTAGGGCCCATTTAGTGTTGCCAATCAAGCCGGAGTACCTGGAGGGAACCCACGCAGTCAGGGGGAGAACATACAAACTCCAAACAGAAAGATCCCGTCCCCGGGATTGAACTCAGGACTACTCAGGACCTTCGTATTTTGAGGCAGACACACTAACCCCTCTGCTACTGTGCTGACCGCTTGCAACGATTAGACGACATAATCGACAACATCCAGTATGAAAATTCATTGACATTGTCATTGTCGACTAGATGCTTAATACAATTTTAATTGATAGACAGCCAGGAATGTACCGAAGTGTAACCTAATTAACCCCAACAGTATTGGATACAAATATTTTTTGCACTGAATGTTATGTTCACAGGACAGTCTGTTGGTTTATTTACACTTTGGTGATATATTTTGTATATTAAAATTAAAATTATTTGTTTCTCAGTTGTAGTTTAAATCAAGTTGTGGACTCAATGCCAAACTCGAATGTGTTAAAGTTAATGTACCAATGATTGTCACACACACACTAGGTGTAGTGGAATTTGTCCTCTGCATTTGACCCATCCCATTGTTCACCCTCTGGGAGGTGAGGGGACCAGTAGGCAGTAGCGGTAGCCGCGCCCGGGAATAATTTTTGGTGATTTATCCCCCAATTCAAACCTTTGATGCTGAGTGCCAAGCAGAGAGGTAATGGGTCCCATTTTATAGTCTTTGGTAAGACTCGGCCGGGGTTTGAACTCACAACCTACCGATCTCAGGGTGAACACTCTCACCACTCGGCCACTGAATAGGTTGTATAGCAGATCATAAGCAATAATCGTATTAATAGTGTACTAATAAAAATACTCATTGACTATTTAAATAATTGTTAGTTGGATCCCTAAGTAAAACATTGAACTATAAAGACTGACACTTGATCTTGTGCCTGTGTGTTTAGTTTAGATTAATTATCAATTATGGGTTATTTAGTGCTTGAAACATGTGCCAATCAATTTAAATATAGAACTGATATCACAATGTGGAATCAGCCAGACAGGGGTACAATTAAAGGCCTACTGAAACCCACTACTACCGACCACGCAGTCTGATAGTTTATATATCAATGATGAAATCTTAACATTGCAACACATGCCAATACGGCCGGTTTAGTTTACTAAATTACAATTTTAAATTTCCAGCGGAGTTTCCTATTGAAAACGTTGCGGAATGACGATGCGTATGATGACGCGTGTTTGTGACATTATTGGTTGGAGGGGACATATTAGCTAGCACAACTTGCGGCTAAAAGTTGTCTCTTTTCATCGCGCTGTTACACAGTATCTGTAGTATCTGTGTTGCTGAATTTTTTGCAATTTGATCAATTAATAATGGAGAAGTCAAAGTAAAAAGATGGAGTTGGGAAGCTTTAGCCTTTAGCCACACAGACACACAATGTTTCCATGTTTAAAATTCCCGGAGGTGAAGCTTTACTATGGATCAGAGCGGTCAAGCGAACATGGTTCCCGACCACTTGTCAACCGGTGGGTTTCGGTGAGAAAATTGTGCTAAAAATTCGCCTCTTACCGGAAATCAGCGGAGCTTGCGCCGTCCATGCAGCTGCCGTGACTTCCCTCAGAGACTGGCGTCAACACACCCGTGGCCACACCCCTCCGACTATCAGGTACTATTTAACTCACTAAAACACTAGCAACACAATAGAAAGATAAGGGATTTCCCAGAATTATCCTAGTAAATGTGTCTAAAAACATAGGAATCACTCCCAATGCAATCGCCTGTTAAAAAAAAAAAACTTTTTCTAGTCCTTCACTATCAATATCCTCATCCACAAATCTTGCATCCTCGCTCAAATTAATGGGGAAATTGTCGCTTTCTCTTTCCGAATAGCTCTTGATGAAGGCTCACATTATAAACAATGTGAGGATGTGAGGAGCCCTCGCACCTGTGACGTCATCGTCTGCTACTTCCGGTAAAGGCAAGGCTTTTTTATTATTGACCAAAAGTTGCGAACTTTATCGTAGATGTTCTCTACTAAATCCTTTCAGCAAAAATATGGCAATATCACGAAATGATCAAGTATGACACATAGAATGGACCTGCTATCCCCGTTTAAATAAGAAAATCTAATTTCAGTAGGCCTTTAAGTTTGCCTTGGAAACATGCTCCTGTAGTGTGTGGTCCCTCTTGTAGTCTGGTGCTCTTGTGCGTAATATCAGCACACTTTGTACTCACACAATATTAATTTGAAAAAAGCTAATGATTAATTGATTTTTTTCCTAATTCTTAAGAATGCTGTATTTCTGCGAATGTCCATTCTAGGAAGTGACACAAATGAAAATAGTCCTCTGTTAAATCCCTGAGTATATCACCAAGCACTGGTGGATAGAGAAGAAGGCTTCATTCTAAGAACTTTCTCAGCAGGATAAGATAGCCAGTTTGTTTGATGGCTAAAGACAGAAGACTGCAAATGTCTCACAATATATGATATCAATATAGCAGGATGGCAATCTTATATGTTGCATTGCCCTTAGAAATATATATATAGCACACGTCTGCTGTTTGTATGTCACATTATTCACACGTACAAGCACGCACATTCCCAATGGTCCTGTATGAGATCAGAGTCTCTGCAGTCCCTCGACTGTCACTCAAGCGCAGATACCTGATGTGGGCGGGGCTGTGACAACTCTCAAATCTGGCAAGTCAAATGTTTTTATTTGCAGGCAAAGCGAGTCCCAGTGTGTGTGTTTGGATTTGTGTACCATATGCAGCGTGCCAAGGAAGGCTCTCTGGAACATATTGGTGTGCGTACATGGTGGTTAATAATAGTAGCAGACGCGCACAGCGATGGCAGCTCTGATGTGTGTGACAGTTTTACAGCCGCACACGCCAAGACACAGTCACGCACATGAACACACACACAGAAGGAGACCCCCTCCCAACACACACACACACACACACACACACACACACACACACACACACACACACACACACACACACACACACACACACACACACACACACACACACACACACACACACACACACACACACACACACACGACACACACACACACACACAGACCTCCTCTGCCACCCAGCCCTCTGTCTTTGTTGACTTCTCAATTCTATCACAGATTCTGAAAAACAGCTACTTCCACCAACCTCACCTCACCCCACACTTCATATTTGGGCATGTGAACACACATACTATATAGGCAAGTCAAACTCAGCCACCCACACTCCCGAACATGTACGCCTATACAAATGTACATGCTTAACCCCCCCATCCATGAAAGCAAAGTCCTTGAAGCAGGCAGGAATTCACATACATCCTACACTCAAATGCACACCCTCACCCCCCCTTTTCTGTCATAGCTCATTGTTACTGTTGCTTGTTTGTCTGTGACAATGCTTGTGTTGTGCTGGGGTGGCAGCTTTATGTTTTGATAAAGGGGGGTGGGGTGGATTCGTTGGGAGGATCAGTGACTGATCCCCACGGCGAGGTCTTAGCAACAGTAGGCAGCAGACGCAGCAGACACCCAACCTGGGGGCTGGTACTGGGAGACAGATTGAGTGAGCGATGGCAGAGGAGCAGCCCGACTCTGAGCTCGGATGTCTCCGATCAAAAAAACAAAAAACAAGAGACAGGCCTTGGACCCGGTGGCTGTGCTTGGCAGGCATGGCAAGATAAAGAGCGACAGCGAGTGAGGCCAGAGCATAAACCGGTGCTTTTCAACTAGCGGCCGGCGGGCTAAATCCACGCCTCAAATAAGAGCATAACCAGTTCATAACTCTTTGCAGCAAACTCCTAAAAACACGAGACTACTTCTGGAGTATAGACAAACAGTGGGGGCTTCACGGTGGGAGAGGGGTTAGTGCGTCTGCCTCACAATATGAAGTTCCTGCAGTCCTGGGTTCAAATCCAGGCTCGGGATCTTTCTATGTGGAGTTTGCATGTTCTCCCCGTGAATGCGTGGGTTCCCTCCGGGTACTCCGGCTTCCTCCCACTTCCAAAGACATGCACCTGGGGATAGGTTGATTGGCAACACTAAATCGGCCCTTGTGTGTGAATGTGAGTATGAATGTTGTCTGTCTATCTGTGTTGGCCCTGCGATGAGGTGGCGACTTGTCCAGGGTGTACCCTGCCTTCCGCCCGATTGTAGCTGAGATAGGCGCCAGCGCCCCCCGCGACCCCGAAAGGGAATAAGCGGTAGAACATGGATGGATGGATGGACCGACAGTGGTGGCCACACTTTTTCAGTAGACAAGGTACTTTTCAGATGACCAAGTCCAGGCGATCTACCTCATCTTAAAGTTACGTTAATTTAAAGTACCAATAATTACCACACACACACACTA
>NC_084632.1:21332421-21337421 GCF_033978795.1 Nerophis ophidion | reverse complement strand
AGGGGTACGTGAGATTTTTAAAAAATATTCAAAAAATAGTAACAATTCAAAAATCCTTTATAAATATATTTATTGAATAATGCATCAACAAAATATGAATTTAAGTTCATAAACTGTAAAATCTGACGGTGCGGCGTCTTCAGTAATGCGGACGTTGTACCGATCCGTTGTGGTGAAGAAGGAGCTGAGCCGGAAGGCAAAGCTCTCAATTTACCGGTCGATCTACGTTCCCATCCTCACCTATGGTCATGAGCTTTGGGTCATGACCGAAAGGATAAGATCACGGGTACAAGCGGCTGAAATGAGTTGCCTCCGCCGTGTGGTGGGGCTCTCCCTTAGAGATAGGGTGAGAAGCTCTGCTATCCGGGAGGAACTCAAAGTAAAGCCGCTGCTCCTTCACATCGAGAGGAGCCAGATGAGGTGGTTCGGGCATCTGGTCAGGATGCCACCCGAACGGCTCCCTAAGCAGGTGTTTAGGGCACGTCCAACCGGTAGGAGGCCACGGGGAAGACCCAGGACACGTTGGGAAGACTATGTCTCCCGGCTGGCCTGGGAACGCCTCGGGATCACCCGCGAAGAGCTGGTCGAAGTGGCTGGGGAAAGGGAAGTCTGGGTTTCCCTGCTTAGGCTGTTGCCCCCGCGACCCGATCTCGGATAAGCAGAAGATGATGGATGGATGGAAACTGTAAAAAGAAATGCAACAATGCAATATTCAGTGTTGACAGCTAGAATTTTTGTGGACATGTTCCATAAATATTGATGTTATAGATTTCTTTTTTTGTGAAGAATGTTTAGAATTAAGTTCATGAATCCAGGGGGATTTCTAATACAATCCCCAAAGAGGGCACTTTAAGTTGATGATTACTTCTATGTGTAGAAATTTGTATTTATGATTGAATCACTTGTTTATTTTTCAACAAGTTTTTAGTTATTTGTATATATTTTTTCCAAATAGTTCAAGGAAGACCACTACAAATGAGCCATATTTTTCACTATTATACAATTGAATAAATCAGAAACTGATGACCTAGTGCTGCATTTTACTTCTTTATCTCTTTTTTTCATCCAAAAATGCTTTGCTCTGATTAGGGGGTACTTGAATGAAAAACATGTTCACAGGGGGTACATCACTGAAAAAAGGTTGGGAACCACTGCTCTAGTCATTCAAAGCACTTTAACATAGTGAAACCCAATATCTAAGTCACATTTAAACAAGTGTGGGTGGTACTGGGAGCAGGTGGGTAAAGTGTCTTGCCCAAGGACACAACGGCAGTGACTAGGATGGCGGAAGCGGGGATCGAACCTGGAACTCTCAAATTGCTGGTACGGCCACTCTACCGGTTTAGCTCGGTTGGTAGAGTGGCCGTGCCAGCAACTTGAGGGTTGCAGGTTCGATTCCCGCTTCCGCCATCCTAGTCACTGCCGTTGTGTCCTTGGGCAAGACACTTTACCCACCTGCTCCCAGTGCCACCCACACTGGTTTTGAATGTAACTTAGATATTGGGTTTCACTATGTAAAGCGCTTTGAGTCACTAGAGAAAAAGCGCTATATAAATATTATTCACTTCAATTCACTACCAACCGAGCTATACCGCCCCAATTTAGTGTTGCTAATGAACCTATTCCGAGGTGCATAGTTATTTAAAAAATAATGAGGTGGCGACTTGTCCAGGGTGTACACCGCCTACCGAAACAGCTGGGCTAGGCTCCAGCACCCCCCACGACCCTGAAAGGGACAAGTGGTAGCAAATGGAAGGATGGAAAATAACCAATATTTCAGAATGTGTTGAAGTACTTTTTGAGCACATACCGCGATAATAATGGTTACTATGATATGAAATGGTTCCTCAAAGTTCGATTTTAGGTCCTCTCTTTTTCATCATTCGGGCTATTCAACTGGTGGCCTTCGTTTACTTAGTAAAACTTGTAAGAACTCACATTTTTGCAACAGATTTCTTAAAAACACTAGAGTGCTGTCATTGAGATGTTCTTTGACTAGCTGTTGGACAGAAGGTCCTTAACAGCTCAGCAGAGCACTCCTGTAACTCTTGTCAAAATAAATAGACCAAAACAAAATGTCTACTGTAGAGGACGCCGGTGTTGCGGAATACAAAATGAGACTAATCATGAAGGGAGAAGTCTGGCCCCCAAAGCAATTTCATTTGAATATCCCTGGCAGAGACCATCACCAGGATTAGTCTGTGAGGTTGGCCATAGCTGAAAGAGAGGTAGACGAGTTGTGAGACAGACTGCAGAAAGGACTCACTGCCCGGCATGTTTTTCTGGGCGAGGAGAGCATAGACCGAGGGACAGATAGATTCAGACAGACCAAGCGTGGCTGGTCTGGAGTGGCTCACCCATATGGCGCTCTGCTCTGTTCCTGCTCCCTGTCTGATTCCATATGCTGCCGGTAAAAAAAGACGCCCCCCACTCCCCTCTTCCACCTTACTTGAAGAGAGACCAGACCCTCCCTTCTTCCCCTTCCAACCCACAAGGGAGGTGTTGGGAGGTAAAGCCTCGAAGGCTTGTGCCCCACTCCCCCCCATACCTCTTAACCCCTCTGAGCTGCTTATCCCATTGTCGCTACAATCTGCCACCACCGTAGCCTCGGCACTGTGTCTTCTCTCTTTCTTTCTTTCTTTTCCTTCATCCTTTCATCTCCCTTTGGCACCCCATAATCGATGAACTTATTAACTGCTAATTATTCAAGCTGTGGTCTAAGGGTCCCTGCCTATCTGTGGAGAAAAGAGCCCATTTCCACTTTGTTTAGCCACGTGAAGCGGTTGATACAGCCCATTCATTTGGATTAAATGCATTTAGGCGCCACTGTTGTCAGATTGTTATCAATAGTGGTTCACATTAATCCTCATTTTCCACTGCCACTTGATAGTCAGTCCCTAGGAGTGTTGTTATTAAATACATCATTTGTAGATTTTTGTCTTTTTGATATGGATGTCTCTAAATTGTATGTGCCTGTTTTGCTCTCCTAGGATGTTCTTCATACGGTACCAAAGTTCTGCTTTCCCTTTGACATGGAAAGGTATGATTCCTCTCTCGTGCTGCTTCCTTTTTTTTTTGTCTCCACCACATCTCAGTTTGTAACTCATTTGCTTTTACACACACTTTTTATATGCACCATATGTATATATTATAGTGGTGCCTGATGGATACTTTTTTAATCAGATTCATCCCACCACTGATTTTAGATTAATTATGATTAATCACAGGTTATTACTCACTTTCATAATTTAGGTCAACTTAAAAAGCCCAAAATTGTTCTACACAAATGTATTTTTATTGTCACTTATCATACAGGAACATTTTTAAATATTTTACTTGAATGTGCTTAATATAAGTAGCCTTATTCATCTTTGCACTGGCGTATGGATTGACATGAAGACTGACCGTATAACAGCCCTTCAAATAATGGAGCATGTGCGATCAAATTAAATTGTGATTATATACAATGTTAATGCAACAATTTTTTTGTGATTATTCACATGATTTAACTCTTTATTTTTGACAGCCATAATATACATGTAGCATATATATATATATATATATATATATATATATATATATATATATATATATATATATAAAGTTGAAGTACTACCGATAATAAAACACACACTAGGTTTGGTGAAATTATATGTGTGTATATATATATATATATATATAGACATATATATATATATATATATATATATATACATATATATATACATATATATATATATATATATATATATATATATATATATATATATATATATATATATATATATATATATATATATATATATACATACATATCTATATATATATATATATATATATATGTATATGTATATACTGGTGAATGAATGATGAATGAATTATAGGTGGTGGTCGGATGGGCCGTAGGCGCAAAACTGGCAGCCACGCTTCCGTCAGTCTACCCCAGGGCAGCTGTGGCTACTGATGTAGCTTACCACCACCAGGTGTGAATGAATGTTGAGTCCCACTTCTCTGTGAGCGCTTTGAGTGTTTAGAAAAGCGCGGTATAAATCAAAGTTATTATTATTATTGTATGTATGTATGTATGTATGTATATGTATATGTATGTAAATTATTCCTGTCATTGTTAAAGCGTTCACGCATGTGATTAATAAATATTAATTATCTCATTTTTAATTATGAATAAAAATTGATCACTTCCGGTTTAAGGCTTAACTCGGAAGCTGCGCACATTATTAGAGTCTGTCACAGCAATTAGAGGCCGCCAATTTCGCTTCAAAACAGAACTTTAGATATGACTGAAGTAACTTAATGGGTGAATGTAGAAATAGTGTCAAAGCGCTTTGAGTACCTTAAAAGGTAGAAAAGCGCTATACAAGTATAACCCATAATAACTTGTTGGTATTGCAGCAACAAACATTCTTATCATCAAGTTTAAAATCCCATCTTAAATCGCAAAACGTAGTCGAGGATGGCGCCCCCAGCACCAATACTAGTTAGCTACATCAAAAACAAGCAGAGGAGAACGCTACGCTGGCGGTTTACCTGCGTTACTGTTGTCAACTAAAGTACCACAGTTAAGTTGCCACTGCATGTATACCACTAAACATCTCTAAAGACCAAGTCCTGCAAAAAAGATGTTATTCATATCACCACAGCTAATCTGTCGTACAACACCTCGGAGAGCCACAATTACAGCATAGATCAACCAACTGTACTACCCAAACAAGAGCAACTATGGGCTGTGAACATTGGGCATCGGTAAGTAATCACGACGAGCTTTGGTCGCATTGTACCAAAAAAGATCAGCATTGTCATCTGAAAAAGGGAAACAATTGTTTGTTTCAACAACTGTTTTAACTAAAGATGAGTGAATGCAAATTTAAATTGTGCACTATATTAAGTTGTTTGAGTGTGTCTACTATATTATTGATTAGTAAATGTACCTTTTGTGCAATGTTATTGCAAATACTTTCAAAATGTGAACTTAAATCTTACTA